>NC_092101.1:36491696-36791696 GCF_045679555.1 Salvelinus alpinus | reverse complement strand
AAAGGATTCATGTTAATAGAAAATAATAGCATATCGTTATTCCAAGGCTGCTATGGTAGTCATGGTATGACCAACAATGGCGCCGGAGAAGAAGGCTGACGTTTTACGTGTCCCCAACCGATTGTGTTTTTTTGTTTGTTTATTTGCGTTGTTTGTCACTTATTTTGTAACTTATTTTGTACATAATGTTGCCGCTACCGTCTCTTATGACCGAACATAACTTCTGGACAACAGGACTGCGATTACTCACCACGGACTGGCAGAATCCTTTTTTTCCTTTAACGAGTCTGACGACCCCGACGTGAATGATATACTGCTTTCTTCGGGAACAGTCCCAGATCCCCGTGACTTGCGTGAAGAGGAGGCTGAGAAAAAGAGGCCAGAGGGCGGGCTGCCATCTGAGAAATTGTAGCAATCGAATAAACCCCCAATTCTTCCATTCTGCTAGCAAACGTGCAATCTTTGGAGAATAAAATCGATGACCTACGCGGAAGAATAAACTACCAACGGGACATTCAAAACTGTAGTATCTTACGTATCAGCTGGTGCATGATGTCTAAGGAAGTGTCAAGCTATTGCTCGCCTGAGGTAGAGTATCTCATGATAAGCTGTAGACCACAGTACTTACCGAGAGAGTTTTCATCTGTATTCTTCGTAGCTGTTTACATACCACCACAGACGGAGGCTGGCACTAAGACAGCATTGAATGAGCTGTATTCCGCCATAAGCAAACAATAAAACGCTCACGCAGAGGTAGCCGGGGACTTTAATGCAGGGAAACTTAAATCTGTTTTACCAAATTTCTATAAGCATGTTAAATGTGCAACCAGAGGGAAAAACTCTGGACCACCTTTACTGCACACACAGAGACACATACAAATCTCTCCCTCACCCTCCATTTGGCAAATCTGACCATAATTCTATCCTCCTGATTCCTGCTTACAAGCAAAAATTAAAGCAGGAAGCACCAATGACGAGATCAATAAAAAAGTGGTCAGATGAAGCAGATGCTAAGCTACAGGACTGTTTTGCTAGCACAGACTGGAATATGTTCCGGGATTCCTCCGATGGCATTGAGGAGTACACCACATCAGTCATTGGCTTCATCAATAAGTGCATCGATGGTGTCGTCCCCACAGTGACCGTACCCCAACCAGAAGCCATGGATTACAGGCAACATCCGCACTGAGCTAAAGGCTAGAGCTGCCGCTTTCAAGGAGTGGGACTCTATGCCCTCAGACGAACCATCAAACTAAGCGTCAATCCAGGACTAAGTTCGAATCGTGCTACACCGGCTCTTACGCTCGTCGCATGTGGCAGGGCTTGCAAACCATTACAGACTACAAAGGGAAGCACAGCCGCAAGCTGCCCAGTGACACGAGCCTACCAGACGAACTAAACTACTTCTATGCTCGCTTCGAGGCAAATAACACTGAAACATGCATGAGAGCATCAGCTGTTCCGGAAGACTGCAGCCAATGTGAGTAAGTAACATTCACATTGACTGCAGCCAATGTGAGTAAGTAACGTTCACAAGGCTGCAGGGCCAGACGGATTACCAGGACATGTACTACGAGCATGCGTTCACCAACTCGCATGTGTCTTCACTGACATTTTCAACCTCTCCCTGTCCGAGTCTGTAATACCAACATGTTTCAAGCAGACCACCATAGTGCCTGTGCCCAAGAACACTAAGGTAACCCGCCTAAATTACTACCGACCCGTAGCACTCATGTCTGTAGCCATGAAGTGCTTTGAAAGGCTGGTCTTTGCTCACATCAACACCATTATCCCAGAAACCCTAGACCCACTCCAATTTGCATACCGCCCCAACAGATCCACAGATTATGCAATCTCAGTCACACTCCAGACGGCCCTTTCCCACCTGGACAAAAGGAACACCTATGTGAGAATGCTATTCATTGACTACAGCTCAGCGTTCAACACCATAGTGCCCTCAAAGCTCATCAATAAGCTAAGGACCCTGGGACTAAACACCTCCCTCTGCAACTGGATCCTGGACTATCTGACAGGCCGCCCCCAGGTGATAAGTGTAGGTAACAACACATCCGCCACACTGATCCTCAACACAGGGGACCCTCAGGGGTGCTTGCTCAGTCCCCTCCTGTACTCCCTGTTCACTCATGACTGCATGGCCAGGCACGACTCCAACACCATCATTAAGTCTTCCGATGACACAACAGTGGTAGGCGTGATCACCGACAACGACGAGACGGCCTATAGAGAGGAGGTCAGATGATTGTGGACTACAGGAAAAAGAGGACCGAGCACGCACCCATTCTCATCGACGGGGCTGCAGTGGAGCAAGTTGAGAGCTTCAAGTTCCTTGATGTCCTCATCACCAATAAACTAACGTGGTCCAAGCACATCAAGACAGTCATGAAGAGGGTACGACAAAACCTATTGCCCCTCAGGAGACTGAAAAGATTTGGCATGGGTCGTGAGATCCTCAAAAGGTTCTACAGCTGCACCATCAAGAGCATCCTGACTGGTTGCATCACTGCCTGGTATGGCAACTGCTCGGCCTCTCACCGCAAAGCACTACAGCTACAGAGGATAGTGCGAACGGCCCAGTACATCACTGGAGCCAAGCTTCCTGCCATCCAGGACCTCTATACCAGGCGGTGTCAGAGGAAGGCCCTAAAATTTGTCAAAGACTCCAGCCACCCTAGTCATAGACCGTTCTCTCTGCTACCGCAGGGCAAGCGGTACCGGAGACCGGAGCGCCAAGTCTAGGTCCAAGAGGCTTCTAAACAGCTTCTACCACCAAGCCATAAGACTCCTGAACATCTAATCAAATGGCTCCCCAAATTATTTGCATTGCCCCCCTCCCTCTTTTACACCGCTGCTACTCTCTGTTGTTATCATCTATGCAAAGTCACTTTAATAACTCTACCTACATGTACATATTACCTCAACTAACCGGTGCCCCTGCACATTGACAGTACCGGTACCCCCCTGTATATAGTCTCGCTATTGTTATTTTACTGCTGCTCTTTAATTATTTGTTACTTTTATTTCTTATTCTTATCCCAGAAAATGTAAACTGCATTGTTGGTTAGGGGCTTGTAAGTAAGCATTTCACTGTAAGGTCTATGACCTGTTGTATTCGGCGCATGTGACTAATACAATTTTATTTGATTTAATAGGCTCTAGTGGGAACCAATTTGGAGAGATTTTGGGGTGGGAAAGGGCATACTTAGTCAGCTGCAGAACTGAATGCATTCAACCGAAATGTGTCTTCCGCATTTAACCCAACCCCTCTTAAATCAGACCTGCGGGCAGCTGCCTTAATCGAAATGTTCAAAGATATAGTTATACTGAACAAAATATAAACGCAACATGCAACAATTTCAAAGATTTTACTGGGTTACAGTTCATATAAGGAAATCAGTCAATTTAAATACATAAATTAGGCCCTAATCTATGGATTTCACATGACTGGGAATACAGATATGCATCTGTTGGTCACAGATACCTTTAAAAAAAAAAAGTAGGGGCGTGGATCAGAAAACCAGTCAGTATCTGGTGTGACCACCATTTTCCTCATGCAGTGTGACACATCTCCTGCGCATTTGATCAGGCTGTTGATTTTGGCCTGTGGAATGTTGTCCCACCCCTCTTCAATGGCTGTGCGAAGTTGCTGGATATTGGTGGGAATTGGAACATGCTGTCGTACACGTTGATCCAGAGCATCCCAAACATGCTAAATGGGTAACATGTCTGGTGAGTATGCAGGCCATGGAAGAACTGGGACATTTTCAGCTTCCAGGAATTGTGTACAGATCCTTGCAACATAGGGCCATGCATTATCATGCTGAAACCTGAGGTGATGGCGGTGGATGAATGGCATGACAATTTGCGTCACGATCTCGTCAAGGTATCTCTGTGCATTCAAATTGCCATAGATGCAATTGTGTTTGTTGTCCATACCTTATGTCTGCCCATACCATAACCCCACTGCCACCATGGGGCACTTTGTTCCCACTGTTGACATCAGCAAACTTCTCACCCACACGATGCCATACACATGGTCTGTGGTTGTAAGGCCGGTTGGACGTACTGCCAAATTCTCTAAAACGACATTGGAGGCGGCTTATGCTTGAGAAATGAACATTAAATTCTCTTGCAACAGCTCTGGTGGACATTCCTGCAGTCAGCATGCCAATTGCACACTCCCTCAAAACATGAGACATCTGTGGCATTGTGTTGTATGACAAAATGGTACATTTTAGAGTGGCCTTTTATTGTCCCCAACACAAGGTGCACCTATGTAATGATCATGCTGTTTAATCAGCTTCTTGATATGCCACATCTGTCAGGTGGATGGATTATCTTGACAAATGAGAAATGCTCACTAACAGGGATGTAAACAAATTTGTGCACAAAATTTGAGCGAAATAAGCTTTTTGTGAGAACATGGGACCTACACATTACATGGTGCGTTTATATTTTTGTTCAGTGTATATGCACGCACACACACAAACACAGCAGAACATAAACGAACACACAGTACAAAAGCCTCTCTCTCTTTAAGTACAGAAACATTTGAGTGTGTGTATGCCATGCTGATGAAGGGAAATGGAAATTATATGGGTGTGTGTCCATGTGTGTCTGTGGGGTTTGCAGTCAGAGAAACACTCCCCTTCTTTTCTTTCTGTCCCACCCTTCCCCCCTTCCCTCCCCCCCTGCTTATTCTCTCCACATTTCCTTGTCTTTGTCCAATTCCTCTCTCTGTTCTCTTTCCCTATCCATTCCACCCCTCCTCCTCTCATTCTCTCTCCCTCCAACTCATCCCCAAGCTTGTGTGGGATTCTTTCTAGGCTTATTTAGAATCTCTGATCTCCCTTTTATCTCGCTGTGCCACACACACACACACACACACACACACACACACACACACACACACACACACACACACACACACACACACACACACACACACACACACACACACACACACACACACACACACACACACACACACACACACACACACACACACACACAATGAGAGAACAGTGCTTATTCAATACATTATTTCAGAACAAGAGGTCACAAGCTGCTGGTTGTGTGTGTGTGTATTTACTGTATAATCAGTCTTATTCCTGAGGGGCCATGAGTCTGCCAGGGGCCTGAAGGACTGTTAGGTTTTATATGTACTCAATCATTCTACAGGGTTAAATGTTGTGATCCCTCTCTCCATTTCTCCCTTCTCTCTCCATTCCCTTCCTCTCTCTTTTTCCCTTGTTGCTCTCCCTCCATAAAATGTCTCTATTTCTCCACGTCTCCCCTTCAATTCCCTCCATTTCTTCCTTCATAGAGAATGTGGGATGAAGAGGAAAAAAGAAGGGATTGAGTAAGAAGTGAAGAGAGGAGTAGAGTATTAGTGATAGAGAGAATAGAAGGATACAGTTAAATTACTGACTCAGCCGGAAAGAAGAACAATTATCCCATGTCCTGCCCTCCATCCTCCTCTTCCTCTCTCACAGGTGTCTATTATCCCTGACAGCTGCCTTATCACCCCCGCTATCCCTCAGACCTTCCACACTCAGTGAGTGGGTGTGGGGGTCAAGCCTTTTGTTATGACAAATTTCTTTAGCCACAATCACAGTGTTTTCTCTCTCTTTTCGTTCTCTTTCCTTTCTCTCTGCAGCTGATCACTTTCAGCCCTAGTCAGAGCATTGCCTCCTTGTGAAAGGAGAAGCAGGGAACAGGAGTGGGACAGGGGAGGGGGTAGAGGACAGGGGGTATGGGGCGTGGGAGGGGGGGGGAGGGGGTAGGGGACAAGGGAGGGGTGGAGAACGGGGGAGGGAGTAGAGGACAGCGGAGGGGATAGAGGATAGGGGGGAGGGGGTAGAGGACAAGGGAGGGAGTAGAGAACAGGGGAGGGGGTAGAGGACAGCGGAGGGGATAGAGGATAGGGGGAGGGGGTAGAGGACAAGGGAGGGAGTAGAGAACAGGGGAGGGGGTAGAGGATAGGGGGGAGGGGGTAGAGGACAAGGGAGGGGGTAGAGAACAGGGGGTGGGGATAGAGAGCAGGGGAGGGGATAGAGAGCAGGGGAGGGGGTAGAGAACAGGGGGTGGGGAGTAGGGGGCGGGGGTGACAGCTTTTTAATGCTGCTGCCATATTGTTTACTATTATTGATAATTATTATTACTATTAATCCTGCTACCAGTCACTTTCTCCTAATCCCTGCCTACATGTACATATCTAGACCACCTTTACTCCACACACAGATACGTGTACAAAGCTCTCCCTCGCCCTCCATTTGGCAAATCTGACCATAATTCTATCCTCCTGATTCCTGCTTACAAGCAAAAACTACAGCAGGAAGTACCAGTGACTCGGTCAATACGGAAGTGGTCAGATGACGCAGATGCTACGCTACAGGACTGTTTTGCTAGCACAGACTGGAATATGTTCCGCGATTCATCCAATGGCATTGAGTATACCACCTCAGTCACCGGCATCATCAATAAGTGCATCGACGACGTCGTCCCCACAGTGACCGTACGATTCAATCTTTGTCCTGTATTGACGCTTTGCCTGTTTGATGGTTCGTCTGAGGGCATAGCAAGATTTCTTATAAACGTCCAGATTAGTGTCCCGCTCCTTGAAAGCGGCAGCTCTAAATCAAATCAAATTGTATTTGTCACATGCGCCAAATACAACAGGTGTAGACCTTACAGTGAAATGCTTTCTGACAAGCCCTCTAGCCTTTAGCTCGGTGCAGATGTTGCCTGTTATCCATGGCTTCTCTTTGGGATATGTACGTAAAAAGACTGAATATTTACATGGTATGAAAACAAACACGTTTTACCTCTTCACCATCTTGTCCACATCTTGTCCACATAGTTTCAGACCGTAGTTTCAGACCGCAGTCTGGCTTTTTAATGGAGGTTTTGGAGCAGTGGCTTCTTCCTTGCTGAGTGGCCTTTCAGATTATGTCGATATAGGACTCGTTTTACTGTGGATGTAGATACTTTTGTACCTGTTTCCTCCAGCATCTTCACAAGGTCCTTTGCTGTTGTTCTGGGATTGATTTGCACTTTTCGCCCAAAGTACATTCATCTCTAGGAGACAGAACGCATCTCCTTCCTGAGCGGTATGGTATGATGGCTGCGTGGTCCCATAGTGTTTATACTTGCATACCATTGTTTGTACAGATGTGAATGTGGTACCTTCAGGTATTTGGAAATTGCTCCCAAGGATGAACCAGACTTGTGGAGGTCTACTATTATTTTTCTGAGGTCTTGGCTGATTTTTATTGATTTTCCCATGATGTCAAGCAAAGAGGCACTGAGTTTGAAGGTAGGCCTTGAGATACATCCACAGGTACACCTCCAATTGACTCAAATTATGTCAATTAGCCTATCAGAAGCTTCTAAAGCCATGACATAATTTTCTGGAATTTTCCAAGCTGTTTAAAGGCACAGTCAACTTAGTGTATGTTAACTCCTGACCCACTGGAATTGTGATATAGTGAATTATAAGTGAAGTAATCTGTCTGTAAACAATTGTTGGAAAGATTACTTGTGTCATGCACAAAGTAGATGTCCTAACCGACTTGCCAAAACTATAGTTTGTTAACAAGGAATTTGTGGAGTGGTTGAAAAACGAGTTTAATGACTCCAACCTAAGTGTATGTAAACTTCCGACTTCAACTGTATATACTAGGCGGTGCCAGAGGAAGACTCCAGTCACCCAAGTCATAGACTGTTCTCTCTGCTACCACATGGCAAGTGGTACCGAAGCGCCAAGTCTAGGACCAAAAGGCTCCTTAACAGCTTCTATCCCCAAGCCTTAAGAATGCCGAACAATTAATCAAATGGCCACCGGACTATTTACGTTGACCCCCCCCTTTGTTTTTACACGGCTGCTTCTCGCTGTTTATTATCTATGCATAGTCACTTTACAAATTACCTTGACTATTCAGTACACCCGCACATTGACTCGGTACCAGTACCCCCTGTATATAGCCTCTTTATTGTTATGTCATTTTCTAGTGTTATTTTTTGATTTGATTCGATTTCTTGTACTTTAGTTTATTTAGTAAATATTTTATTAACTCTATGTCTTGAACTGCATTGTTGGTTAAGGGCTTGTAAGTAAGCATTTCACGATAAGGTATACACTTCTTGTATTCAGCACATGTGACAAATATTTGATTTGATTTCATCTACATCAACTCTCCAGGAGCCCTTCACATTGTGGATTGTGGTACTGGCACTTTCCTTTTTTTCACCTCTCTTATTTCTTTTTAATTTAGTTTTTTTAATATATATAATATTTTGAATAGTGCACTGTTGGGAAGGGCTTGCAAGTTAAGCATTTCACTGTACTGGTGCATGTAACATAGAACTTTTGAGGGTAGAGACCTTTCATCTGAGTTGAGAGCAGTGGGAGAGGAGTGGGCATAGGGAGGGGCGTGGGAGGGAGGGGGGTCAGCTGTGGGGAGAGCAGAGGAGGGGAGAGAAGAAGGGAGGGAGAGCAGAGGAGGAGGGGAGAGGGAGGAGAGGAGGGGGTTCAGTGAGGTAATCAACACAAGAGGAGTCTTTCTCATGCTCAGTTGGAACAAAAGGTCCCTGACTCACAGCTGTGTGTGTGTGTGTGTGTGTGTGTGTGTGTGTGTGTGTGTGTGTGTGTGTGTGTGTGTGTGTGTGTGTGTGTGTGTGTGTGTGTGTGTGTGTGTGTGTGTGTGTGTGTGTGTGTGTGATTACCAGAACAGTCTGTAAGCAGACACCACCTCCACAAGGGGTTATGTTTTTGGGGGAAACAGCGGGGGTTACTGCTATATTTTGCGAGGGATTATATACCAAAGTCTGGCAGAGGTATCTTCATTGTGAGCAGTACATTACATTAGTTTCATACAGCCTGCTACAGTATCTGTCTAATGAGGAGGAGGTTTGGGCTCTGGGTCTGATTCTGTTTGGTTTGAACAAAGCGGTCTGTGCTGACTGGGCACAGACTTTCATCACATATGCACACAGAGAGACATAGAGAGAGGGAGAGAGAAAAGGCTTAAGGGTGAGTCAACCTGGGGTCAGTATAATTTCCTTGCTGTGTGTTTGGGCTCCAGGGGAGAGAAGCTCACTACAGGAGGTCGGAGGGGATGTTCTCCATCTCCAGGCATCAGCTGACTCCTCTCTCTCTCTCAATTCAAAGGGCTTTATTGGCACGGGAAATATATTACATTGCCAAAGCAAGTGAAATAGATAATAAACAAAAGTGAAATAAACAATCAGAAATTAACAGTAAACATTATACTCACAAAAGTTTCAAAAGAATAGAGACATTTCAAATGTCATATTATGGCTATATACAGTGTTGTATAAAAGGGAAAATAAATAAACATAAATATGGGTTGTATTTACAATGGTGTTTGTTCTTCACTGGTTGCCTTTTTCTTGTGGCAACAGGTCTCAAATCTTGCTGATGTGATGTCACACGGAGGTATTTCACCCAATAGATATGGGAATTTATTAAAATTGGATTTGTTTTCGAATTCTTTGTGGGTCTGTGTAATCTGAGGGAAATATGTGTCTCTAATATGGTCATACATTTAGCAGGAGGTTAGGAAGTGCAGCTCAGTTTCCACCTCATTTTGTGGGCAGTGTGCACATAGTCTGTCTTCTCTTGAGAGCCAGGTCTGCCTACGGTGGCCTTTCTCAATAGCAAGGCTATGCTCACTGAGTCTGTACATAGTCAAAGCTTTCCGTAAGTTTGGGTCAGTCACAGTGGTCAGTTATTCTGCAACTGTGTACTCTCTGTTTAGGGCCAAATAGCATTCTAGTTTGCTCAGTTTTTTTGTTAATTCTTTATTAGTAATTCTATTTTTGTTTTCTCATGATTTGGTTGGGTCTAATTGTGTTGCTGTCCTGGGGCTCTGTGGGGTCTGTTTGTGTTGGTGAACAGAGCCCCAGGACCAGCTTGCTTAGGGGACTCTTCTCCAGGTTCATCTCTCTGTAGGTGATGGCTTTGTTATGGAGGGTTTGGGAATCGCTTCCTTTTAGGTGGTTGTAGAATTTAACAGCTCTTTTCTGGATTTTGCATTATTTGGTGTTTTACGTTGTACACAGATTATATTTTTGCAGAATTCTGAATGCAGAGTCTCAATTTGGTTTGTCCCATTTTGTGAATTCTTGGTTGGTGAGCGGACCCCAGACCTCACAACTAGGGCTGTGGCTGTCATGAAATTTTGTCAGCTGGTGATTGTCAAGGAAATAACTATCGATCTCACGGTAATTGACCATTAATTTACCGCTTCCACACGTAGCCTACAAGCCACTGATGCAGACCTTTGGAACATCTACATTTTAAAAAGTCGAATTAATCCATGTAATATTACCTACACCTTCACCATAAATCCATTATTTATTTTAGACAAGTCTAAAGAAGCATGATATGAAGAAAATGTAGTCTACATAGCATACTCTGAGTTGTCCTTATGTTGGGTCCTGATTTGGCTATGCCAAATGGCTGTGGGCTACACTAGTTCATTTAGCAGACAAGATTAGCTTATAATTCTGTGGTATTATTTTATTGTATGAAGAATACAATTGAACAAAGCTGAATAACATAGAAATTCTATTTTCTCCAAATGATTTGAGGGAGTGTGCACATACGGCTATTCTGTGTTGAGCGGTTAACAAAGAAATAGGTACTCCTATATGCTTAATTTAGAGTTATTAATGTTACTTTAGTTTTTCTACAAAAATTTGTCTATATGTTTTGATTTTGAATACATTGTAAGACTGCATGTTGCGACTCTAATGTCAATTTGAAAAAAGTAGCTTGAAAGGTATGAGCTCTGCTTTGCTTTTTAGATTTTTTTTGGGCCACTTTAGTTGTGATACAAACATTATCAAAACATATAGGCCTAAGGGCTAGGCTACATGAGGTGTGATACAAACATTATCAAAACATATAGGCCTAAGGGCTAGGCTACATGAGGTGTATGACTATGATTAGAAAAAGTCACAAAAACAGGCATTGTTTCCTTAGAAATGTTGCGCAACATGAGCTCATAGGCTCTCATGAAGTGTTTGATTAGATTTTCTAAAACATTTGCATTAATATCAGAGTGATGAGAGGGACAGTAGAGTGATTTAGAGGGACAGTAGAGTGATTTATAGGGACAGTAGAGTGATGAGAGGGACAGTAGAGTGATGAGAGGGACAGTAGAGTGATGAGAGGGACAGTAGAGTGATTTAGAGGGACAGTAGAGTGATTTAGAGGGACAGTATAGTGATGAGAGGGACAGTGGAGTGATTTAGAGGGACAGTAGAGTGATTTAGAGGGACAGTAGAGTGATTTAGAGGGACAGTAGAGTGATGAGAGGGACAGTAGAGTGATGAGAGGGACAGTAGAGTGATTTAGAGGGACAGTAGAGTGATTTAGAGGGACAGTAGAGTGATTAGAGGGACAGTGGAGTGATGAGAGGGACAGTAGAGTGAGGAGACGGACAGTAGAGTGATTTAGAGGGACAGTAGAGTGATTTAGAGGGACAGTAGAGTGATTTAGAGGGACAGTAGAGTGAGGAGAGGGACAGTAGAGTGAGGAGACAGACAGTAGAGTGATTTAGAGGGACAGTAGAGTGATTTAGATGGACAGTAGAGTGATGTAGAGTGATTTAGAGGGACAGTAGAGTGATTTAGAGGGACAGTAGAGTGATTTAGAGGGACAGTAGAGTGATGAGAGAGACAGTAGAGTGATGAGAAGGACAGTAGAGTGATGTAGAGGGACAGTAGAGTGATTTAGAGGGACAGTAGAGTGATGACAGGGACAGTAGAGTGATTTAGAGTGACAGTAGAGTGATTTAGAGGGACATTAGAGTGATTTAGAGGGACAGTAGAGTGATTTAGAGGGACAGTAGAGTGATTTAGAAGGACAGTAGAGTGATTTAGAGGGACAGTAGAGTGATTTAGAGGGACAGTAGAGTGATTTAGAGGGACAGTAGAGTGATGAGAGGGACAGTAGAGTGATTTAGAGGGACAGTAGAGTGATTTAGTGGGACAGTAGAGGGATTTAGAGGGACAGTTGATTTAGAAGGAAAGTAGAGTGATTTAGAGGGACAGTAGAGTGATTTAGAGGGACAGAATTGTGATTTAGAAGGACAGTAGAGTGATTTAGAGGGACAGTAGAGTGATTTAGAAGGACAGTAGAGTGATTTAGAGTGATTTAGAGGGACAGTAGAGTGATTTAGAAGGACAGTAGAGTGATTTAGAGTGATTTAGAGGGACAGTAGAGTGATTTAGAGAGACAGTAGAGTGATTTAGAGGGACAGTAGAGTGATTTAGAGGGACAGTAGGGTGATTTAGAGGGACAGTAGGGTGATTTAGAGGGACAGTAGAGTGATGAGAGGGACAGTATAGTGATTTAGAGTGACAGTGGAGAGATTTAGAGGGACAGTAAAGTGATTTAGAGCGACAGTAGAGTGATTTAGAGGGACAGTAGAGTGCTGAGTACCAGGCAGTGTCACGCCCTGACCTTAGAGAGCCATTTTTATGTCTCTATTTGGTTTGGTCAGGGTGTGATTTGGGGTGGGCATTCTATGTTTTTGTTTTCTATGATTTTGTATTTCTATGTTTTGGCCGGGTATGGTCTATTGTTGTCTCTGATTGGGAACCATACTTAGGTAGCCCTTTTCCTCCTTTCAGTGTGGGAAGTTAACTTTGTTTGTGGCACATAGCCCTTAAGCTTCACGGTTGTTTTGTATTGTTTTTTGTCGGCGTCATCCTAAATAAAAGGAATATGTACGCTTAGCACGCTGCGCTTTGGTCTACTTCATTCGACGGCCGTGACAGGCAGTTAGAACATTTGGTAGGTACTAATGACCATCAGCAGCGTCAGAGCTTGGAGAAGCCTAATTTCCCTGACTAAATAGTCATGTGGAATTTGACTGCCTTCATGACTCGTGACTGCTGGTGTGGTGGTAATACAGTCACCGCAACAGCCCTACTGTCAACCATGAAGGGCATTGGGTTCAATAACTGATTCAAGTATATTTAGCCAGGTCCTAATTGGTATGTCGAATTTTATGTTCCTTTTGATGGCGTAGAAGGCCCTTCTTGCCTTGTCTCTCAGATCGTTCACAGCTTTGTGGAAGTTACCTGTGGCGCTGATGTTTAGGCCGAAGTACGTATAGTTTTTTTGTGTGCTCTAGGGTAACGGTGTCAAGATGGAAGTTGTATTTGTGGTCCTGACCACTGGACCTTTTTTGGAACACCATTATTTTGGTCTTACTGAGATTTACTTTCAGGGCCCAGGTCTGAATCTGTGCAGAAGATCTAGGTGCCGCTGTAGGCCCTCCTTTGTTGGGTACAGAAGCACCAGATCATCAGCAAACAGTAGACATTTGACTTCAGATTCTAGTAGGGTGAGGCCGGGTACTACAGACTGAGGGTGGGGCTTAAGCTGCATCCCTGACTCACCCCACGGCCCTGTGGAAGAAAATGTGTGTTTATTGATCATTTTAACCGCACACTTGTTGTTTGTGTACATGGATTTTACAATGTTGTATTTTTTTCCCACAACACCACTTTCCATCAATTTGTGTGTATAGCTCTCTCTCTCTCTCTCTCTCTCTCTCTCTCTCTCTCTCTCTCTCTCTCTCGCAGTAGGAAGGTTTATTCTTCTTCCAGTGATCTAGATGATGAATGGAGGGAGGGAGTTTTCCTCCCCTCTTCTCCTCTCAGGAGTTTGGCTCATTTGTATTCTGCCCCTCTCCTTTCTCCCCCTCTGTCCTTTCTCTGTCATCTTCGCTATGGGAAGTGGCAGTACAAGAACCCTGGTTAGTGAGCATACAGTATACAGCCACCCTCTCCTACACACCCCTACTGGTCACCTTCAAATAGACCTTGCCATCTGGAGCGGACCATCTGGACTGTACCACAGGGTAGCCGGTAGGGGGGTGAGACGAGAGCCCATTCAGGGAAGAAAGGGACGGTTACTGTGAAACGCTCACTGACTGAACTGACTGAACCCTTGACAATGGCTAGTGTTGAGGTCTGACAGATAGGTTGTGTGGTGGTTCACTGGTTGTTAACTGGTGGTTAACTGGGAGTTTCTCCAGGGAATGGTCAGCCATGAAGAGGTGTTAAATTATTCATTGATAGGTTTCACTGTTTAGTCTTTAAACACACATACACCAAAGACAGAGATACCAGCCAGTACCGCAGTGATTTACAATTATACCCTTTTCACAATATTCGTTTCACATTTTCCTTTTCAGCACATTTCCAGCGACTATGGTGAATGCATAACCAGGCTCAGTACAGTTTCATTTGGCCCAGTTTGATTTGGTTCAGCTCAGTAGTGTAAAAAGCCCGTATTAGAAGGAATACACAAAAACCTCTGAGAATGCACTAATTGAACCAATTTATCTATCTGGAACTTCTGTCCCTCTCTCTCTACAGGGATTGAACTGGTGGTTCTCCATGACCATGGTGTCTGTATATGTCTAACCTCTCTCGCCTCCCTCCCTCTCTCTCTCTACTTCCCCCTTCTCGCTCCCCTATCCTCTCCGGCTCTTTCTCCCCCCCACTCTCCCTCTTTACAGGGATTGAGTTGTGCCTGCCAGGCTGGCGTTTCTCCATGACCATGGTGGCCAGTTTCCTCATGGTGGGCGGGCAGCTGGTGATGCCCGTGGTGGCGGCTCTGTGTCGTGATTGGCCCGCCCGGGATGATTGGCAGGTCCTGCAGATTATCATCATCTGCCCCTTCGTCCTCATGCTGCCCTACATCTGGTAAGGAGACACACCCAAATGTCTTCCATGTCACCACTATTCTGTTGAGACATTCATCCTAGAGTTAGAGGTTGAAAATTTGAATGACCATGTAGTCCCACCCACTGAGGGGATAGCCACACCCACTTAGAGAGTGGCCCCTCCCACTGATGAAGTACCTCAGCCCACTGAGGGAGTCGGCCATGCTGTGGGGTTAGAGGTTAAAGACTTGGTCATCAGGACCAGGCTTCGACTTGTACAGTACATTACACACTGCATGCTCTGTTCAGATCTTTAGACAATACTCTCTTTCTCTCACTTCCCTTCTGTCATTCTTTCTCTCTTTGTCGTGTTTACTTCTCTCTCCCTTCCTTCCTTTCTTTCTCTCTCTCCTATACTCATTCCCTCACAACTTATTATCTTTCTCTCCCTACTCCCCTCCCATCTCCCCTACCCCCCTCCTGGCTCTCTGACTCCCCCCCTTTCTCTCTGTAGGATCTTCCCTGAGTCCCTGCGTTGGCTCCTGGCCACCCAGCACTACCGCCGCTCTAAAGCCATGATGCTCTGCATCGCCAGGAAGAACCAGGTCGACATGACAACCGAGCCCAGTGGCGTTCTAACAGGTGAAGGAGATGGAGAGACAGGGAGGGGAGAGGTAGAAAGACAGAGAGTAAAAGGAGAGCTGAAGAGACAAGGAGGGGAGAGGTAGCGAGACAGAGAGTAAAAGGACAGATGGAGAGACAGGGAGGGGAGAGGTAGAAAGACAGAGTAAAATGAGAGATGGAGAGACAGGGAGGGGAGAGGTCGAGAGACAGAGAGAAAAAGGAGAGATGGAGAGACAGAGAGGGGAGAGGTAGCGAGACAGAGAGAAAAAGGAGAGCTGAAGAGACAGAGAGGGGAGAGGTAGCGAGACAGAGAGAAAAAGGAGAGATGGAGAGACAGGGAGGGGAGAGGTAGCGAGACAGAGAGAAAAAGGAGAGATGGAGAGACAGGGAGGGGAGAGGTAGCGAGACAGAGAGAAAAAGGAGAGATGGAGAGACAGAGAGGGGAGAGGTAGCGAGACAGAGAGAAAAAGGAGAGATGGAGAGACAGAGAGGGGAGAGGTAGCGAGACAGAGAGAAAAAGGAGAGATGGAGAGACAGAGAGAAAAAGGAGAGATGGAGAGACAGAGAAGGAAAAGGAGAGATGGAGAGACAGAGAGGGAAAAGGAGAGATGGAGAGACAGAGAGGGGAGAGGTAGCGAGACAGAGAGAAAAAGGAGAGATGGAGAGACAGGAAGGGAAAGGACAGATGGAGAGACAGAGAGGGAAAAGACACTACATGTCAAAAAAGAACTGTGTTCTGTCCATGGCCACTACACAGATCCCTGGTTTGCAGCTGATCGTGCAGTATATACATATGGGATGTCTCACGTAGACTCAACAACAACACACCATTGTCTATTGCATTTACACTGATCATATTGTTGTTATAAACAACATGTAACTGGAGGTCTCGGATTTCAGGTCTCGGATTTCTGTGATGATTTCTGTGATGAAATGTGTATGCCATGGATTCAGTCAGTCAGACACAGTGTCAAACACACACACACTCGTTCATTTTTATATGTGCAACTGCAGGGCTTTAGGTTCATATGATGAAATATATCTGCAAGGCTTGATGGCAAACACATCCACTCTCCATGAGAAATGAGTTTAACGCAGGGAGCAGATTAATACAGCTGGATCAATAAAATAAAGTGTTTTATTTCAGATCTCATACACACACATCAACCCACAGAAGACCATTACTGTATAATCTGTGTAGTGTGGATGCTGGCTCCATGTAGGTGCGTGCGTGAGTGTGTGTTGTTTCCTTGCCAGTGTAAAGGTCTCACACTGTGTTCTATCTCACCATCAGAGCTGGAGCATGAGCTGCATAAGAAGCCAAAGAGGACCTGCATCGTCAAGATGACCAGCACCAGAAACCTGTGGAAGAACATCGTCGTGCTCTGTGTCAACTCGTAAGTCTGTCTGTGTGTGTGCGCATCTGTGTGTAATTGTATCGAAGGCAGTGGGTAATGTGCCAAACAGAGCATGAATTTCATATGAGTTAGGTTTCCCATTGAGAAACGGTACATTGTGGCGATGACAAGGCTGTGTGCCGGTATAGTTTGTGGCTATGACAAGGCTGTGTGCCGGTATAGTTTGTGGCTATGACAAGGCTGTGTGCCGGTATAGTTTGTGGCTATGACAAGGCTGTGTGCCGGTATAGTTTGTGGCTATGACAAGGCTGTGTGCCGGTATAGTTTGTGGCTATGACAAAGCTGTGTGCCGGTATAGTTTGTGGCTATGACAAGGCTGTGTGCCGGTATAGTTTGTGGCTATGACAAGGCTGTGTGCCGGTATAGTTTGTGGCTATGACAAGGCTGTGTGCCGGTATAGTTTGTGGCTATGACAAGGCTGTGTGCCGGTATAGTTTGTGGCTATGACAAGGCTGTGTGCCGGTATAGTTTGTGGCTATGACAAGGTTGTGTGTGTGTGTGTGTGTGTGTGTGTGTGTGTGTGTGTGTGTGTGTGTGTGTGTGTGTGTGTGTGTGTGTGTGTGGGTAACTGGTGGGATCTGCTTTCCCGCTTGGGAAACCATACACTGGTTAAATCAACGTTGTTCCAACCAACGTGAAATAGATATTGAATTGACGTCTTTGCCCAGTGGGCAATGTCTTAACCATTAGACCAGGAGAGAATACCCTTCCGCCAGAGAGTCCAACTCACCTACGCTACATGTCTCTCTCTCCTCAGGTTGACTGGGTACGGTATCCACCACTGTTTTGCCCGCAGTATGATGGACCCAGAGGCTCCTGTGTCGGCCATGTTTCACGCTGACTACTACACTATGGCTGGCATCGCCGTAGCGACGTGCCTGGCGCTGTGTCCGGCCGTGGCATTCATGGGTCGTCGGGGCGGACTGCTCACCTTCATGATCATCACCGCCCTGGCATCACTGCTGCAGCTGGGTCTGCTCAACTGTGAGTTGGAGACACACACACACACACACACACGTGTTATGCATACACACACAAATGAAACACAGATATATATACATCTTATCTCTATTAAATAAACATTTAGGTCAACCTTCAGTTTATGAAAGCCCATGTTTTGTCAGATGTTTTAACAAGTGACCAATGCAGGCATCCCCCTCATAATTCTTCATTCTCAAATAGCTCATTACATGGGAAAACACAAAGAAATATCATCCCATTATAATTTGAATCTGTCATAGACAAATGTCATACTCAGATAATGGACTTACAGTGCTTCAGAGAAGTCACTACTGGGAGAATGTCACTTTCTGCATCATTACCTCTGTTCTTCAGTCATTATATCAGATCAACAGTATCTGTCAGACAAATAATTAGATCTTCTAATGGCTATGCTCATTCTAATTTTCTCTATTTTTCTTCCCCCCACCCTGGCCTTTGTTTGAATATAGTGATTGGCAAGTACAGCCTTCGCCATGACACAGGTACAGTTTGATTTTATAAAATCATACTCAGACCGATTGGAAGAATGCACTCATTGGATCCAGGTATAACCCTTTAGGTTCCAGGTTAAACCCTTTAGGTTCCAGGTATAAACCCTTTAGGTTCCAGGTTAAACCCTTTAGGTTCCAGGTATAACCCTTTAGGTTCCAGGTTAAACCCTTTAGGTTCCAGGTTAAACCCTTTAGGTTCCAGGTATAACCCTTTAGGTTCCAGGTTAAACCCTTTAGGTTCCAGGTTAAACCCTTTAGGTTCCAGGTATAACCCTTTAGGTTCCAGGTTAAACCCTTTAGGTTCCAGGTTAAACCCTTTAGGTTCCAGGTTAAACCCTTTAGGTTCCAGGTATAACCCTTTAGGTTCCAGGTTAAACCCTTTAGGTTCCAGGTTAAACCCTTTAGGTTCCAGGTTAAACCCTTTAGGTTCCAGGTATAACCCTTTAGGTTCCAGGTTAAAACCCTTTAGGTTCCAGGTATAACCCTTTAGGATCCAGGTATAACCCTTTAGGTTCCAGGTTAAAACCCTTTAGGTTCCAGGTTAAACCCTTTAGGTTCCAGGTATAACCCTTTAGGTTCCAGGTATAACCCTTTAGGTTCCAGGTATAACCCTTTAGGTTCCAGGTTAAACCCTTTAGGATCCAGGTATAACCCTTTAGGTTCCAGGTATAACCCTTTAGGTTCCAGGTTAAACCCTTTAGGTTCCAGTTAAAACCCTTTAGGTTCCAGGTATAACCCTTTAGGTTCCAGGTATAACCCTTTAGGTTCCAGGTATAACCCTTTAGGTTCCAGGTATAACCCTTTAGGTTCCAGGAATAACCCTTTAGGTTCCAGGTTAAACCCTTTAGGATCCAGGTATAACCCTTTAGGTTCCAGGAATAACCCTTTAGGTTCCAGGTTAAACCCTTTAGGTTCCAGGTATAACCCTTTTAACCTGGGGCGGCAGGTAGCCTAGTGGTTAGAGCGTTGGGCTAGTAACTGAAAGGTTGCTAGATTGAATCCCCGAGATGACAAGGTAAAAATCTGTCGTTCTGCCCCTGAACAAGGCTGTTAACCCATTGTTCCTAGGCTGTCATTGTAAATAATTAGTTCTTAACTGACTTGCCTAGTTAAGTAAAGGTAAAAAAAGGGGGTTCTACCTGGAACCAAAAAGGGTTCACCTATTGGGACAGCCAAATAACTGTTTTTGGAACCATTTTTCTAAGAGCATATGCCGGTCAGGTGCTCTACAGGCCAGCCTCAGGCTCAATCTGTTGATTTTGTGTTGTAGAATATACAAAACAGTCATTAAATAAAATGAATGGCTAGTCAATACACCACTGTGTTCGGTTTTTATTAAGTGAAATGTTTATACTTATGATGTATGTGTCTCACCTCCTCTCGTGTGCCTCCTCCTCTTGTATGGTTAGTTCTGAGGGACACGCTAAACAGGAAGTTCTCTGTGGCATTCTCCATCATTGGAATGTTCTCCTCTCATGCCGTCAGCACCCTCAGCATCTTCTTCTGCGCTGAGATCACTCCCACCGTCATCAGGTAACACACACACCTATGTATGGTCTGACCGCTCCCACACACACCTACAGTTATTTGATTCCTATAACTACACACTACAGGTGGTTGGTGGCACCTTAATTGGGGAGGACGGGCTTGTGGTAATGGCTGGAGCGGAACATGTGGAAAGGTATCAACAACATAACATCAAACACATGGACACCGTTCCATTCGCTCCTTCCAGCCATTATGAGCCGTCCTCCCCTCAGCAGCCTCCACTGCTACTCACCAAGTTTTAGGTTTGTGTTAGTGGCCTACTAGCGCCATCTTGTGGTGTAGTCTGTATGTGTCATATAAATGCAATTTGACAGAGACTGCTGTTCTAGAATGTAGATCAGGGAAGGGCAACTGGCGGCCCACGGATCAATTTCACAAGAACAACAAATATATGGATTTTGTTTTGGGGGAGGACGACGACGGCTCCGTCGGGGTCTCAACTTACTGTTGAGAGTAAGAATAATAAAATACACAAGGTGCAATTTTGAAAATTGGTTGTGCATCAGCAGTTACTCAATTAGCTCGTCAGCTATTTTTTTTTTGATTGGTAGTAGTCTAGCGGCCCGCTATCTAAACTTGTAGTAAGCATAGTGGAATTACTTACCGGGGTGGGCCCATTGCTCATCAGTTATCATATTAACAACTGCAAACGTTTACCTCCCCTCTATAGCAAACTGTAGAATTAGAGGAATTTAAGTGTAAAACTGACTCTCCCTCTGTCTTCCTTCCTCCCCCAGGGGTGGTGGTCTGGGCCTGGTCCTGGCCAGTGCTGGCTTCGGCATGCTGACGGCCCCCATCATGGAGCTTCACAACCAGAAGGGCTACTTCCTGCATCACATGATCTTCGCTGCCTGCACCCTGCTGTGCATCATCTGTCTGCTACTGCTGCCCGAGCCGCGCAACCAGCCCCTGCCAGAGAGCCTCGCGGATGGGGAGAGCTACACTCGCCAGCCCCTCCTCACCCACCGGCCTGGAGAGCAGCACCTCCTTCTCACCAAGCCTGGGAATAGGGATTTATACTCCCGGGTCCACGACACGCCGCAACATCTTACGGCCACCGGGGGCGCCACAACAGCAGCGGCTACTGCTCTTGCAGCAGTGCCGATGTCGTATGCAACCAGAGGGGAGGTGATCAGTAATATTATGGTGTCAAATGGGGTGGGAGGGTCGTTGTAGCAGCAGACACACACTCCTCTCTGACACACACAGACAGAGGATAGGACAAGACTGTGCTGCGGGGATGGCAGGGACTGTCCCAAATAAACTGTCCCACTCCTGGTCACTGTCATGACTGGCCTGGTCTGATGTGATCATTCAGTCAGGAGAACATGGAATAATTCCGCTTGTCAGATTCTTCCATGAGGAATTCTTTAATTTTAAAACATTCCCATTCTGGTGGGTTTAATGGACAAATGAACCCTCTCATTAGACTCATGATGCGATCTGTCCACGTTGTGTTAGTGCGAAAGGGGGAAATCGAGCTTCCCCAATCATGGACATCCAAGATTTGGACAAAATAAAAAAATTATTACTATTCAGATGCCCCAGGAGGGCATCAATGGTTGGATTTAAATGGGTGGTAATGTATTATGGGGATGTAGTGATTCTCTTCGTCCTAAATGTCACCATATTCCCTATATAGTGTACTGCTTTTGACCAGGGCCTGCATAGTGCACTACTCATGACCCGAGGCCTATCTATAGTGAATAGGGTATTATTTTGAACACTCGATATGATTTAGTAAGACTTTGAGGGCCTGCAATAGAACAGGATCTTGGAACAAAATATGGAAAAGTATGTGTTTGCAATTAACTGAAACTCGTTACAATGACTTACATGTATTAGTGCCCATAGGGTAGTTGTTGCCAAGGGTTGGCAGTGTGTAGAATGAGTACCATGGTTTCTGCATGGGTCCATGCTGAGGAGGGATGTCATGGTGTTTGTAAGTTATCAGCAGAGTAGTGTACTCAAACCGCATAGAGACAAATGTAGAGAGCAGCAGAGCAGACACTGTATTCTATATTTCATTTGAAACATCATGACTTTCAACAGTGATGTGTGCTCTATGCAATTCATTTCCCTGTTTATTTTTTTTTGCACTAAAATTCTAAGTTAAATCAAATGTAATAAAATATTTGTCAGCCAACTTGTTTTAGGTGAAACTGCTGTGCTCTAAATTGAATAAAAGGGTAGGCCTATATCCTGTAGCCTACTTGATGGGTTTATTTATGAATTTGTGCTTCCCACCCCCCTGTCAAAAGTCCAAGTTGGCACTTTATCCTTAGTAGCAGTGGAATCAATATGATGACTTTAGAAAACGGAGTATTGCTTCCCCCATTTAATGTTGGTGAATGATGGTTGTCATCAACACAATGCTATGTGAGTGACAGCCGGAAACCTAAAAACTGTGATGGAAAAGGATTCAAACTTTTAATGGTGTTTTTATTTCCGTATTCTATGGTGTTGAGTGGACACTACTAGTTAGTTACTAGTATGTGCAGAATATGTCCCAAATAGCACCCTATTTGCTACATGGTGTACTACTTGGTCAAAAGTAGTGCACTACATAGGGAATAGGGTACAATTTGAGATTGAGCCTGTCACCACTATGAAACATATGTTTCTGAATGGCTTTATCATGATGGTTATTTTGTTAAAAAAAAAAAAAAACATTTTACAACTGGACAGGCGACTTTGAAAGAATCATTCAGTAATTCAGTATTTATTTTTGTCATGTTGCCAAGGGCATTCTTGTTCCTTGAAATACCTCTTTAATTTAGCTAATTCTGACCTTTCCTGTCCTCAACACTGTGGTAAATAATGTTAGTAGTATATTGCTGTTTTTAGGACTTGTTTCAACCTGTCTCTTTAGCACGGTTAAATAATGGCTGGCCATGCCACGAAGCACAATGTCTATCGGGGTTTTGAAAGGGTTAGTGTCTAGTTTATTAGCTTAGTACAATAGTGTGATCTAGTTAGAACAGCTGTGACTTAGAGTATGTTTGTATACAAACTACTCTAACATACAAATGATTAATACACACCTTACATTGACGGCCTCAGGTGATTTTATTTGTCCCCCTAAGTTTTCTGAAAAGACTGTAGAAACACCAGCAAATCAGCTCCAACTGATTTTAATTTCAGAAGTCTGTTACAAAGTATTCCCACGCATAAGAGATATGTGACCGTATACAATGTAAACAAGATTTGAAATGATTTTGTTTTCATCAAATATCTATTTGGGCTTCCTTCAGCCAATTTGCAGTCTACAAATCATTTTTAAGTATGGTCCGGCCCCCTGACCATCCACTCAAGAAAAATGAATCAGCTGCTGCTGAATCTAGTTAATGATCCCTGATGTATGCACTATTATATTTCATGTACTAGGCACATCAATTAGTTTCATAGGACAATTTGTCACACAATGTGCATAGATGACCTTAAAAAGGCCAAGTATACTCTATACATTTCTACCATATTTGATGCAAATGACACATATTTTGACGATGGACACCTTGTATTGTTTATTTGGTAGTTTGTAAATGTTTATCAATGAAATTTTGTGGTAAAATAAATGAAATTCCATGAGTGATTGTCAACCACTAATATTTTCTAAATGTTTTTTGTTATATGATGCACTTGTACATATTAAAACCATAAATGTTGTTTTGATAATAAACCACTTAATGTATTGTTTGTCAATAAATGAACACTATCGAGGTGATACATGTGATGTCTGTAAGACTCAGTTTGTGGGTGGGCAGTGGGCACAGGAAATGTTGTGTGCGTCTGCAGCCTCTAAACAGAGACAGTCTCTGGTTAGATCTCAAGCAAAAGTGCTGAAACAGCTAGTGACAAACAGTCTAGACAGGTAGGTAATGTTGTTCTCTCCATTGTATTATTTCAGTATAAAGTCAATATAAATGGGGGCAAAGAGAAAAATGTATCAGTGTGAACTTCCATCTCCTTCTTTATCCTATTCTCCACCAGCAGAGACAGGTTGGAGTCGGTCATGCGCAGATTGTAGCTCACAAACACCTGTTTCTTAGTCCTCTTAGCTGGAAAACAAAGGATAAGGAGGACAGCTGGGTTAGTGATGTTTCAAATCGTGTAAACTGACACCAACAAAAGAGAATCATACTGGTTAGTGGTTTAAGTTTCTAGCTTTCTGTAAATGTTCTGATTCTGAATAACATATAGCAACTATAGTGAAGAAAAAAATAAACACAACATGTAAAGTGTTGGTCCCGTGTTTCATGAGCTGAAATAAAAGATCCACAAATGTTCAATACACATAAAAGCTTATCTCAAATTTTGTGTACAAATTTGTTTACATCCCTGTTAGTGAGCATCTTTCCTTTGCCAAGATACGCCACACCTGTCAGGTGGATGGATTTAATCAAGAAGCTGATTAAACAGCATGATCATTACACAGGTGCACCTTCTACTGGGGAGAATAAAAAGCTACTCTAAAATGTGCAGTTTTGTCACACAACACAATGCCACAGATGTCTCAAGTTGAGGGAGTGTGCAATTGGCATGCTGACTGCATGAATGTCCACCAGTCTTGCCAGAGAATTGAATGTTAATTTCTCTACCAACATTGTTTTAGAGAATTTGGCAGTACGTCCAACCAGCGTCACAACCACAGACCACACGTAACCACGCCATCCCAGGACCTCCACACCCAGCTTCTTCACCTGCAAAATCGTCTGAGACTAGCCACCTGGACAGCTGATGAAACTGAGGGGTATTTATTTCTGTATTAAAGTATTAAAACTCATTCTGGTGGCTGGGCCTGGCTCCCCAGTGGGTGGGCCTATGCCCTCCCATCCATAGATTAGGGCCTCATTTATTTATTTCAATTGACTGACTTCCTTATATGAACTGTAACTCAGTAAAATTGTTGCATGTTGAGTTTATTTTTTATTCAGTATAAATCTATGTATAATTGATTGTTAGACAAATTTCACTGTAAGCACAATGTTGTGGCATCTTGGATAAATTTGTTTGTGTGTGTGTAAATATGTGGCCTGTCTTATGCTGCGTTCAAAACAACTGGGAACTTGGAAATCTCTGATTCCAACAAAGGGAGTTCAAGACAAATGCGAATTCAGAAAAAAACGAGGTCCGACCATAGCCTCGGGAAGTAGAGATGCTCCAGCACCACCTGGAAAATCTGAATAAAAACAGTTAATACAAAAATATGTTTTTTTAGTCCTGTATTTGCGTTCCGATATAGCTCCGTCTTTCTAGAGCGCCGACTTTCTGACCTGATGTTTTTTAAATCCAAATTCCCAGTTGTCTTGAAAGCACCATTATGATAGCATGAAGCTGGACAATTACACCACAGTCTGTGGAGGTTACAGCCAATCTTCTGAGAGATAGGATATTGACAGGAAGATGAAGAAAGGGGAGCTTACTCAATCTCTGCGCCAGTGAATTCTAGGTGGTTTCAGATGGGTCCCCCAGGACTAAGGTAGACAGCGGCATCGAATCCTGAATACACACACACACCTGATATAATATCTTTAACATAGCTAGCTGGAAACATTACACAGTGAAGCTAGCTAGCTTCCAATCTCTGTTAGCTAGTCTGCTCTGTAACAGTGTATTTGTTGTACAGTAGGCTACTCACAAATTTACTTTCCATTGAAACAGCCAAGTTGGACAAGACGGGGTTCGAGCCGACCCAAAGGAAGAAAAAAAACATTGAGTTTCATGACGTGAAAGTGAACCGTTTGCGCCAGAATCTTCTCTGAGAAATCGTGCACTGTAATGGCATCGCCTACTGCTCCATTTTCTGATATGTTCATTTTGAATAGCTGTTTGTAGGAAGACAAGTAGCTACGACTAAACGAGACGATTCATTTGAATTTGTTCAACCAACTCATGTGCGCCCGTAAACCAGAAGTCACTTCCTGGTTTCTGGAACGCGTAAGCAATCGATAGAAGCACTTGCACGTGATTCTGAACACCATGAGAAACATGATTGGCTAGCTGTGTATTGTTCCCGCCTTTGCTTGAATGTCATTCGGTCCTCAAAGTGTCAACATCTTTTCGAAACCGGAAATCTTTGCAAGCTGGGAACTTCGGCATGAAAAATGCTAAGGTGGTTAAAAGTTGACGAGTATCTTTAGGTTTAATTTAAGTTGTTAAAGCGTTAATATTTCCTCAAAATGTCCAAAATACAGCTGTTGAATCTGTTTATCACCGAACGGTTAACAACGGCAGCTGTTGAGCTATTTGGAGAAAATAAAACCGAGTACCATGACCGATTAAAAGCAGCGGCAGTTGATATATTCAGGATAGTGGAAAAGACGATAATAGAGTACTTGGAAGAGATATCCAGCTCAAAGCAGGAGAATGGTCGTCTACGGAGGATTCTTCTGGATTTGGGAGCAGGTTTGTGACTAGTAAACAGCATACGATTAAAACAATACCGATGACTGCTAATGCACATATTAATCCACAGTTGCATTCGTCGCAGTAGAAGGGCGGTAGACTGCCAGTCTTAAAGCGATGATGTCACTCTTTGCCACTCCAGAATGCCTGAGTCAGAACCTGTTTTTTGTTGTTGTTGCTAACATTCCAATCCTTGTATTCTGTGTCATTGCCAAACATTTTTGGCATGACAAGGAGTGGAATGTTAGCTCAAACAAACTGTATTTCCCCAGGTTAAGAAGCGGGGCATAGGCCTAAATAATTGTGAAGGTAGCCAACTTGAATTGATGTGAATTGTGTTTGAGTTATTTATCGAATGTGTAGAACCTTATTTCCCATCCTTCTCCCCAGACCCCCAGCAGCTAACTCGGGAGATTCCCCCTAAGCAGCAACAACAACCACACTGTGAGCAGGAGTGGAGCCCCAGTCGGGTGCAGGAGGACACAGAGCACACATTGATTACAGAGCAACAGGCGGAACTCAAGGCCAGTCAGGATACCACAGAGGTCACACAGTTTATATTTCCTCCTCCCTATGTGGAAAGTGACTGTGATCAGGACAGTGAAAAGGACCCTCTACCCACCAACACCACTGTCGGAATCAAAACAGAACCCGATGATGGCGAGGACTATGGAGTATCAGAACCAATCATTGACTCTCAGCCCCTCTCTGAACTAGGTCTACATCCAGACTCTAAAGTTTGCACTGAGGCCAAGATAACCAGTGAGCTGAAAGCACCGTTGAGGGCTCACACAGAGAAGCGGTTACACATGTGTACTGTGTGCAGAAAAAGCTTCACCAGGGCAGGCCAGTTAAAAATACATCAGAGAATTATTCACATCGGTGAGAAACCATACAGCTGTACTGAATGTGGCAAATCATTCAACCACAAGGAAATCCTGGACAGGCATATAAACACTCACACTGGAGTGACACCATACAAATGCCCTGTGTGCAGTCAATGCTTCATTAGCAGAAGCCATTTAGGAAATCACCGGAAAATTCATCAGAAAGATGAAAAACCATATAAGTGCAAAGAATGCTCCAGGTCCTTCAAAGGCAAGGGAGCTCTGGTCAGGCATATGAAGACTCACAATGGAGAGAAACCTTATCAATGTTTTGAGTGTGACAAAGGCTTCACACGTCAGGGACACCTGACAGAGCATATGAGATCCCACACAGGAGGGGAGAGCCTATTTAAATGTCCTGTGTGTGAGAAATCCTGTATATCAGCCGTGGTTCTAAAACGCCATCAGCTAATTCACACTGGAGTGAAACCATGCAGCTGCCAGGAGTGCGGAAAAAGCTACAGTCTGAAGGCAACACTAAAAGAGCATATGAGGAGTCACACAGGGCAACGACTTCAGTGTCCTATGTGCGAAAAATGTTTCACATTTAAAGCAGGTCTAAGACAACACCTAAAAACTCACAATAGAGAGACACCATACGTGTGCAGCGATTGCAGTCAAAGTTTCAGCCGTAAATCGGACTTGATAGGACATATGCGCACTCATACAGGAGAGAGATTATTCCGGTGCCTTCTATGTGAGAAATGCTTTATATCAGACTGTGATTTAAAACGCCACCAGCGGATCCACACTGGTGAGAAACCATACAGCTGCAAGGAATGCGACAAAAGCTTCACTCTTAAGGGAGGCCTGAAAACGCACATGAAGATACACACAACACGAAAACCCTACTGCTGCCATGAATGTGGCAAATGCTTCCTCCACAATACGAGACTGACAGACCACATGAGGAGCCACACAGGTGAGCAGCCGTACAGGTGTGATGTCTGCGGGAAATGCTTTGTCTATTCGAGCGATTTGAAAAAGCATGAGAGAATTCACACAGGTGAGGAACCATACAGGTGTGTTGAATGTAACAAATGCTTCAACTACGAGGGCAATTTGCTAAGCCATATGAGGGTACACACAGGGGAGACAGGAGAGGAAGGAGAGGAGCCTCCAGCGTATCTCTGCAGCGATTGCGGCAAAAGCTTCCATCAGATGCGAAACCTTAAGCAGCATATGAAGAGTCACAAACAGAAGGCAATGCTGCAGTGCACTATGTGTGAAAAAGCTTTTCCAAAGGAAAGCCAACTCAAACTCCACGAGAGAATTCACACTGGAGAGAAACCGTACCTGTGTAACACTTGTGGGAAAAGCTTTAGCAGGAAGGAACACCTGAATGGTCACATGAGGACTCATTCAGGGGAGAAACCATACATGTGTCCTTCGTGTGGTAAATGCTTTTTATCAACAAGCGATCTTAAACGCCATCAGAGAATTCACACTGGCGAGAAACCATTTCGCTGTAACTATTGCGATAAATGCTTCAATCAGATGAGTTCCCTGAAATCACACATGAATAACATTCACAAGAGGGAGAGCATGTAGTTCTCGGTCAGGTGTAAAATGTGTCCATCAAAAGATGGATAGGCTCATTGCAACTGACACTGTTGTGCCTGTCAGAGAACACACTGTACATATGAAGAGTTCACTTGTTTTATAAAGACTTTACCAGCGGTTAAAGTATAATTCATTTCTTCCCACTACCGGACCTACATGTACGTGTGCCTATAGACCCAATAAATGTATCGGCCTAATCATAGAATTACATATAGAATTCCTATTAATTCAAAAGGATGTCTGTGGACCTAGTGAAGATTTTTCATAACTTTTAAAATGTATTAACTAGTATTGTGGTATAAACACAACCAGTCATGATGTTTTTATCTGATTGTCAATCACTTCAAAGGGCTCCAAGCTCATCCACTCAACATATTTCCAGCCTCCAAACCAGTGGTTGGTTGACTTGGGCAGGACCTCACCGGAACTGAGTACTGGTACTTCAAATGTTCTACTGCTTGAGCTCCCGTTCCTCTTATAGAATATTAGCTCAAAAGTACCGGATCCTATTTCAGTCCAAGTCGAGCACTGTTCCAAACAGTGGTGACTGGAAAGAGTCATCTGTTACACAAAACACCAAAAAGTCTAATGACATTTGGTGATTGTCATTAGGCCAGAATTGATGCGTCCACTGCTGTCCGCACGTGTCTGTCGGCCACTCATCTCTACCTTGGCAAAATGTCAGTGTTCTCATCTGACCACATCGCATATTGGAGCATAGGCTATACCACCAGTTTAAGTCCATTTGCTAATTTTCTTGACATTTTGTTTTAATCATTGTGATAGGTTCATGTTTAACTGGTACGGCGTACCCAAACTATTTATTTTGCTGGGACGCCATACCGCACCACCTTACTTTCACACCTGCTGTTTACTAAATATGTCTGATTAAAATTGTAATTGAATGACTATCATTTTCCAACTTTTCTTTTGCTTTGTTTTACATGGCATAACAGTTAGTGCAAATGCAACATTTACATAACATGCCATATATGTCACACAACAGTACAAAACAGAGGACTGGACACAACTATACAAATGATGCAAAAAGTTAAACAAAAACGTATTACACAACATTTGCAATAGTCATGTGGATGGGTATTTATTTTGGCTCATATACCAGCAATTCAGTGATAAGTCAGTTAATTAATGGACCAGACTCCGATTGATTATTACTGTTGCTTGCTATAGTGCTCCTTCAATGTTGTCCACTCTTGAACACAGACCCAGGCCTGAAAGCTTCTCATTTCCTGTGGGTGCAGTACTTGTGTAACTGAATTGGCACCCTAATCCCTACACACTGCACTACTTTTGACCAGAGTCCTGGTCAAAAGTAGTGCAAAATGTTAGGCTGTGTCCCAAATGGCACCCTATTCTTATGTCCATCACTGGATCAGGAAGTCTTCAACCAGCTTGTTGAACTTGGCAGCAAACCTCAGGTGCAGGTTGTGTTTTCCTTCCGGCATCAGATGCAACCTGGACACCGAAGAAGATGTTACAGTGGAGGTTGTACGTATCATTAGTGGTTGTAGCTAAACATTGACATAGAAATGATGTACAGTCAGCATGTATTTTCATACAATGCCTCCATAAGAGGAAAAGAGAAGGAATGTAATGTGGGAATCAGCTCACCTTGAACCCTTGATGTGTTTGAGGAGATACTGAGGGTGGAAGCTGGGCACCATGGGATCCTTCTCTCCGTGGATGATGAGAGAGGGACAGCTGATCTGAGGCAGCAGCTCCATACAGATGCTTCCTGAACAATACAGGACAGACAGAACACAAGTCTAAGGATCTATACAGATACTCCCTAACACAGGAACTGACAAGTGGAACTGGAAAATTGGAATCTGCTGCAAAGATGCTGCTGCCCTTACCTTCTGGTCTCTGGGCGAACTGTCCAATCCCGTCCACCCATCCTTCCCAGGTCTTAATGAAGAGCTCTGCCCCATACACTTCCTCCATGGGCCTCCTCATCCTCTCACTCCACTGAGACACATCACGGATCGCTGAAGACACATGGACACACACAGGCTGTATTACACAAACCCAGACACATGCAGAGCTGCCTCATCCAGTCTCTCCAAAGCATGCTCGCACACACCAATAAGAGGACCTCACCATTGTAGATCTTTACATCTTGTGGTGAGACATATGCGTTGGAGCCCCACACCACCATCTTATTGACCAGGGAGGGGTTCCTGGCTGCTGCGATCAGAGCAGTAATGCCTCCGTCACTCCAGCCCAGCAGAGAGAACCTTGGAAATCTCAACGCCTACCATGGGAAAGACACACATTCACAGATAAGCAATAAGGGAAAAGACATACACGTTCACAGATAAGCAATGAAGGAAAAGACACACACACGTTCACAGATAAGCAATGAGGGAAAAGAATACAGACATTCACAGATAAGCAATGAGGGAAAAGAATACAGACATTCACAGATAAGCAATGAGGGGAAAGGCATACACACGTTCACAGATAAGCAATGACGGAAAAGACACACACACGTTCACAGATAAGCAATGAAGGAAAAGACACACACACACACGTTCACAGATAAGCAATGAAGGAAAAGACACACACACACACGTTCACAGATAAGCAATGAAGGAAAAGACACACACACACACACACATTCACAGATAAGCAATGAAGGAAAAGACACACACACGTTCACAGATAAGCAATGAGGGAAAAGACACACACGTTCACAGATAAGCAATGAAGGAAAAGACAAACACATTCACAGATAAGCAATGAAGGAAAAGACACACACACATTCACAGATAAGCAATGAGGGAAAAGAATACAGACACACAGATAAGCAATGAGGGAAAAGAATACAGACATTCACAGATAAGCAATGAGGGAAAAGGCATACACACGTTCACAGATTAGCAATGAAGGAAAAGACAGACGTTCACAGATAAGCAATGAGGGAAAAAGCATACAGTCGTGACCAAAAGTTTTGAGAATGACACAAATATTAATTTTCGCAAAGTTTGCTACTTCAGTGTCTTTAGATATGTGTCAGATGTTACTATGGAATACTGAAGTATAATTACAAGCATTTCATAAGTGTCAAAGGCTTTTATTGACAATTACATGAAGTTGATGCAAAGAGTCAATATTTGCAATGTTGACCCTTCTTTTTCAAGACCTCTGCAAACCGCCCTGGCATGCTGTCAATTAACTTCTGGGCCACATCCTGACTGATGGCAGCCCATTCTTGCATAATCAATGCTTGGAGTTTGTCAGAATTTGTGGGGTTTTGTTTGTCCACCCGCCTCTTGAGGATTGACCACAAGTTCTCAATGGGATTAAGGTCTGGAGAGTTTCCTGGCCATGGACCAAAAGTATCTATGTTTTGTTCCCCAAGCCACTTAGTTATCACTTTTGCCTTATGGCAAGGTGCTCCATCATGCTGAAAAAGGCATTGTTCGTCACCAAACTGTTCCTGGATGGTTGGGAGAAGTTGCTCTCGGAGGATGTGTTGGTACCATTCTTTATTCATGGCTGTGTTCTTAGGCAAAATTGTGAGTGAGCCCACTCCCTTGGCTGAGAAGCAACCCCACACATGAATGGTCTCAGGATGCTTTACTGTTGGCATGACACAGGACTGATGGTAGCGCTCACCTTGTCTTCTCCGGACAAGCTTTTTTCGGGATGCCCTAAACAATCGGAAAGGGGATTCATCAGAGAAAATTACTTTACCCCAGTCCTCAGCAGTCCAATCCCTGTACCTTTTGCAGAATATCTGTCCCTGATGTTTTTCCTGGAGAGAAGTGGCTTCTTTGCTGCCCTTCTTGACACCAGGCCATCCTCCAAATGTCTTTGCCTCACTGTGCGTGCAGATGCACTCACACCTGCCTGCTGCCATTCCTGAGCAAGCTCTGTACTGGTGGTGCCCCGATCCCGCAGCTGAATCAACTTTAGGAGATGGTCCTGGCGCTTGCTGGACTTTCTTGGGCATCCTGAAGCCTTCTTCACAACAATTGAACCGCTCTCCTTGAAGTTCTTGATAATCCGATAAATGGTTGATTTAGGTGCAATCTTACTGGCAGCAATATCCTTGCCAAGTGAAGCACTTTTTGTGCTAAGCAATGATGACGGCACGTGTTTCCTTTCAGGTAATCATGGTTGACAGAGGAAGAACAATGATTCCAAGCACCACCCTCCTTTTGAAGCTTCCAGTCTGTTATTCGAACTCAATCAGCATGACAGAGTGATCTCCAGCCTTGTCAACACTCACACCTGTGTTAACGAGAGAATCACTGACATGATGTCAGCTGGTCTTTTTGTGGCAGGGCTGAAATGCAGTGGAAATATTTGGGGGGGGGATTCAGTTCATTTGCATGGCAAAGAGGGCCTTTGCAATTAATTGCAATTCATCTGATCAATCTTCATAACATTCTGGAGTATATGCAAATTGCCATCATACAAACTAAGGCTGTAATTCATCAAAAACTGTAATTCTCATATTCTCACATCATACAAACTGTAATTCTCAAAACATTTGCCACGACTGTACACAAGTTCACAGATAAGCAGTAAGGGAAAAGACACACACGTTCACAGATAAATAAGGAAATATACTTGGCTGACTGTCCTCACATACAAAGAGCAAGAGAGGCAACTGTGTAGTTCATGTTCTCCAGAGTAGTCCTGTTTCTCTGTGTTGCGGAGAAAGTCACTATAGTCTTGTGTGCTGACTTTACAGTTGCGGAATATGCAATATTAAGAGACACACTCTACATGCCCTGTACAGCAACATTTTAAAGCATCTTCCCAATGTGATTCCTGATTGGTTTGACTCTGACCTGCATCAGGTCCACAGCGTCCTTGGCGTCCCTCTCAAAGAAGTCCAGAGGGAAGTCTCTCTCCGGGGGGCGGGAGTTTCCGTACCCGCGAGGGTCCCAACCAATCACAGTGAAGCGGTCCTTACTCAAAGACTTCAGCTGCGGCCCAAAGTCAGTCTGAGCACTTCCTGTTACAGGACCGCACACTGCTGGTAACCAACATTATAGAGGGTCTATGCCTGTTCTGATGAGGACCTAAAACAACTTACTATGTGTTCTTATGAAGTTTTCTATACCGTAGGCCAGGTATTCCCAAACTGGGGTACGTGCAATGCCGTCGGGGGTACGCCAAATAAAAATGTGATTCACATTAAAAAAATATTTTTAAACTGATTTATATAAAAAAATCCCTTCACATTTTCAAACAGTACATTTATATTTTCCAACGGGGCTATACATTTGGGTGAGGTTTTATTCTCGCCTGAGTAGCCTCGTTTCACTGCCAAAAATAAAATGAAACCATCTAGTGTTCAGCGAAATAACAACACAACGTCAAATACGGGTAGCCTAGTCAAATAATTAACATCCAATCACATTAACTGTTACTTTCTCGCGGGAAACCTTCACTTTTGCGCTGACATTTAGAAACAAAACATGACCATTTGAAAAACAAGCCACAGGATTTTTTTGAGCAAGAATAAAGACGACTTTCGAGTAGTAAGACATGTATAAAAGCAACAGATACCATTAATAAGAAGGGGCGAGAAGCGTCTTATATGGTGAGCTACCGAGTGGCTAGGACAGGCAAGCCCAATACTATTGTGGAGGACTTAATTCTTCCTACTGCCACAGATATGGCTGGGGGAAAAGGCCCAAAAAACTATACAGACAATGCCTTCATCAAACAACACTGTTTCACGACGCATCAAAGCCATGACAGGGAGACACAGTGGAGTGGTAACGCGTGTGCAAGCAGTTGCTCCCAACGTCACTTGTGTACACTGCAGCATCCACCGAGAGGCTCTTGCTGCCAAGAGAATGCCTGACAACTTAAACAATGTTTTGGACACTACAGTGAAAATGGTTAACTTTGTTAAAGCAAGGCCCTTGAACTCTCGTGTATTTTCGGCATTATGCAATGATATGGGCAGCAATCATGTAACGCTTTTACAACATACAGAAGTGCGCTGGTTATCAAGGTGCAAAGGATTGACACTTGAGATAGGCTTAAAGTTTTCTTTACTGACCATACAGTGGCAAGAAAAAGTATGTGAACCCTTTGGAATTACCAGGATTTCTGCATAAATTGGTCATAACATTTGATCTGATCTTCATCTAAGTCACAACAATAGAAAAACACAGTCTGCTTAAACTAATAACACACAAACAATTACACGTTTTCATGTCTTTATTGAACACACCATTGTAAACATTCACAGTCTAGGGTGGGAAAAGTATGTGAACCCTTGCATTTAATAACTGGTTAACCCTCCTTTGGCAGCAATAAACTCAACCAAATGTTTTCATTTGTTGCGGATCAGACCTGCACAACGGTCAGGAGGAATTTTGGACCATTCATCTTCACAAAACTGTTTCAGTTCAACAATATTCTTAGGATGTCTGGTGTGAACTGCTCTCGAGGTCATGCCACAGCATTTTAAATCAGGTTGAGGTCAGGACTGACTGGGCCACTCCAGAAGGCATATTTTCTTCTGTTGAAGCCATTATTTTGTTGATTTACTTCTGTGTTTCAGGTCGTTGTCCTGTTACATCACCAAACTTCTGTTGAGCTTCAATTGGCGGACAGATAGACTTACATTCTTCTGCAAAATGTCTTGAAAAACTTGGGAATTCATTTTTCCGTCGATGATGGCAAGCTGTCCAGGCCCTGAGGCAGCAAAGCAGCCTCAAACCATGATGCTCCCTCCACAATACTTTACAGTTGGGATGAGGTTTTGATGTTGGTGTGCTGTGCCTTTTTTTCTGCATTCCAAACAACTCAACTTTAGTTTAATCTGCAAAAAAATATTTTGCCAGAAGAGCTATGGATAGCTGATGTTCTGAAAGAGCGGCAACATCTGGACCCCTACAAATCACCTGGGCTAGACAATCTAGACCATCTCTTCCTAAAATTATCCGCCACAATTGTTGCAACCCCTATTACTAGCCTGTTCAACCTCTCTTTTGTATCGTCTGAGATCCCTAAAGATTGGAAAGCTGCCGCGGTCATCCCCCTCTTCAAAGGAGGTGACACTCTAGACCCAAACTGTTACAGACCTATATCTATCCTACCCTGCCTTTCTAAAGTCTTCGAAAGCCAAGTTAACAAACAGATCACCAACCATTTCGAATCCCACCGTACCTTCTCCACTATGCAATCTGGTCAATGAGCTGGTCATGGGTGCACCTCAGCCACGCTCAAGGTCTTAAACGATATCATAACCTCCATCGATAAAAGACAATACTGTGCAGCCGTATTCATCGACCTGGCCAAGGCTTTCGACTCTGTCAATCACCGCATTCTTAAAGGCAGACTCAACAGCCTTGATTTCTCAAATGACTGCCTCGCCTGGTTAACCAACTACTTTTCAGATAGAGTTCAGTGTGTCAAATCGGAGGGCCTGTTGTCCAGACCTCTGGCAGTCTCTATGGGGGTGCCACAGGGTTCAATTCTCGGGTCGACTCTTTTCTCTGTATACATCAATGATGTCGCTCTTGCTGCAGGTGATTCTCTGATCCACCTCTACGCAGACGACACCATTCTGTATACTTCTGGCACTTCTTTGGACACTGTTAACAAGCCTCCAGACGAGCTTCAATGCCATACAACACTCCTTCCGTGGCCTCCAACTGCTCTTAAATGCAAGCAAAACTAAATGCATGCTCTTCAACCGATCGCTGCCCGCGCCCGCTCGTCTAGCATCACTACTCTGGACGGTTCTGACTTAGAATATGTGGACAACTACAAATATCTAGGTGTCTGGTTAGACTGTAAACTCTCCTTCCAGACTCACATCAAGCATCTCCAATCCAAAATTAAATCTATAATCGGCTTCCTAATTCGCAACAAAGCCTCCTTCACTCATGCTGTCAATCATACCCTTAGAAAACTGACTATCCTACCGATCTTTGACTTCGGTGATGTAATTTACAAAATAGCCTCCATCACTCTACTCAGCAAATTGGATGTAGTCTATCACAGCGCCATCTGTTTTGTCACCAAAGCCCCATATACTACCCACCACTGCAACCTGTATGCTCTTGTTGGCTGGTACTCGCTTCATATTCGTCGCCAAACCCACTGGTTCCAGGCCATCTATAAGTCTTTGCTAGGTAAAGCCCCGCCTTATCTCAGCTCACTGGTCACCATTGCAGCACCCACCCGTAGCACGCGCTCCAGCAGGTATATTTCACTGGTCACCCCCAAAGCCAACTCCTCCTTTGGCCGGCTTTCCTTCCAGTTCTCTGCTGCCAATGACTGGAACAAATTGCAAAAATCACTGAAGCTGGAGACTTATATCTCCCTCACAAACTTTAAGCATCAGCTGTCAGAGCAGTTTACCGATCACTGCACCTGTATATAGCCCATCTGTAAATTGCCCACCCAACTACCTCATCCCCATACTGTTATTTATTTTTTTGCTCCTTTGCACTCCAGTATCTCTACTTGCACATTCATCTTCTTCACTTCTATCACTCCAGTGTTTAATTGCTAAATTGTAATTATTTCACCACTATGTCCTACTTATTGCCTTACCTCCCTAATGTTACTACATTTGCACAGACTGTATATAGACTTTTTCTATTGTGTTATTGACTGTACGTTTGTTTATCCCATGTGTAACTCTGTTGTTTGTGTCGCACTGCTTTGCTCTATCTTGGCCAGGTCGCAGTTGTAAATGAGAACTTGTTCTCAACTGCCCTACCTGGTTAAATAAAGGTGAAATAAAATAAAATAAAACATTTAATTATCCAGGTGCTTTTTTATGAACTTCAGACGTGCAGCTATGTTTTTTTGGACAGCAGTGGCTTCTTCCGTGGTGTCCTCCCATGAACACCTTTCTTGTTTAGTGTTTTATGTATCGTAGACTCGTCAACAGAGATGTTAGAATGTTCCAGAGATTTCTGTACATCTTTAGCTGACACTCTAGGATTCTTCTTAACCTCTTTGAGCATTCTGCACTGTGCTCTTGCAGTCATCTTTGCAGGACGGCCACTCCTAGGGAGCGTAGCAACAGTGCTTAACTTTCTCCATTTATAGACAATTTGTCTTACCGTGGACTGATGAACATCAAGGCTTTTAGAGATACCTTTCTAACACTTTCCAGCTTTATGCAAGTCAACAATTCTTAATCTTAGTTCTCCTGAGATCTCTTTTGTTCAAGGCATGGTTCACATCAGACAATGCTTCTTGTGAATAGCAAACTCAAACTTTCTGAGGGTTTTTTATAGGGACCTCTAACCAACATCTCCAATCTTGTCTCATTGATTGGACTCCAGGTTAGCTGACTCCAATTAGCTTTTGGAAAAGTCATTAGCCTAGGGGTTCACATACTTTTACCAACCTACACTGTGACTGTTTAAATTATGTATTCAATATAGACAAGAAAAATACAATAATTTTTGTTTTATTAGTTTAAGCACACTGTGTTCATCTATTGTTGTGACTAAGATGAGGATCAGATAAACATTTTTTGCCTAATTTATGCAGAAATCCAGGTAATTCCAAAGGGTTCACATACTTTTTCTTGACACTGTAATTTTCACTTGTCTGACCGCTTGCATGATGACGAGCATCTCAAACGACTGGCCTATCTGGGTGAAGTTTTTTCTCGCCTGAATGATCTGAATCTAGGATTACAGGGACTCTCCGCAACTATATTCAATGTGCGGGACAGAATTGAGGCTATGATTGAGAAGTTGGAGCTCTTTTCTGTCTGCATTAACAAGGACAACACACAGGTCTTTCCATCATTGTATGATTTTTGTGTGCAAATGAACTCAAGCTAACTGACAATGTCAAATGTGATATAGCGAAGCACCGGAGTGAGATGGGTGTGCAATTACGCAGGTACTTTCCCGAAATGGATGACACAAACAACTGGATTCGTTATCCCTTTCATGCCCTGCCTCCAGTCCACTTACCGATATCTGAACAAGAGAGCCTCATCGAATTTGCAACAAGCGGTTCTGTGAAAATTGAATTTAATCAGAAGCCACTGCCAGATTTCTGGATAGGGCTGAGCTCAGAGTTTCTTGCCTTGGCAAATCGTGCTGTTAAGACACTGATGCCCTTTGCAACCACGTCCCTATGTGAGAGTGGATTCTCGGCCCTCACTAGCATGAAAACTAAATACAGGCACAGACTGTGTGGAAAATTATTTAAGACATACTCTCCAATACAACTCAACATTGCAGAGTTATGTGCATCCTTTCAAGCACACCCTTTTCATTAACCTGCGATGAGTTATTCACAATTTTTGATGAACAAATAAGGTTTTATATATAAGATGGCTAAATAAAGAGCAAAATTATTGATTATTATTATTATGTTATTATTTGTGCCCTGGTCCTATAAGAGCTCTTTGTCACTTTCCATGAGCCAGGTTGTTACAAAAACTCACACTCACTCTTATGTTTAATAAATGTATCGTATAGTGTGTGTGGCAGGCTTACAATGATGGCAAAAAACAACATTTGAGAGTGCACTGACCCTGGTGCTAGAGGGGGTACGCAGCTGGAGGTTGAATGTTTGAAGGGGTACGGGACTATAAAAAGTTTGGGAACCACTGCCGCTTGAAGTCCTCAGTCACCTCTCAACATCAAAGTCACAATTACTAATGTTGATGCTCTGATGGGCAGATGCCTTAATCAGTAGTGTGACGTATGATTTAGGCTACTCCATATTTGAAAGAGATCATCATCTACAACTTTAGACAGTCAATGGACAAGGCTTGGGGAAGTGACAAAGGTTGGTAGTGTTGTGCACCAGACTAGTGTAGCCCGGGGACCATGTTACTAGTGTTGTTACCTACCCAGAGCTCCAGGCAGTAGTAAAACAGCATGGTCTCCTTTTCCAGTCTGCTGGTAGAACAGATCCACCCCATTCACACGCTCTCTGCCTGATATCACTGACGTACTGAGGGGAAAACAAACACAATTAGACAGATTATCTACTTGATGAATAAATACTGACAATTCATGCGTATTTTAACTGATAATCTATGACATACATCATGATCGGCTATGAAAAGCCAACTGACATTTTCTCCTGAGGGGCTGACCTGTTGCACCCTCTACAACCATGAACGTTTGAACATCTTAGCCATGTACTGTTATAATCTCCACCCGGCACAGCCAGAAGAGACTTTGCCACCTCTAAGAGCCTGGTTACTCGCTAGGTTTCTTCCTAGGGAGTTTTTCCTAGCCACCGTGCTTCTACATCTGCATTGTTTGCGGTTTGGGGTTTTAGGCTGGGTTTCTGTATAGCACTTTGACATCAGCTGACGTAAAAAGAGCTTTATAAATACATTTGATTGAAATTTGATTGGTCTCAAACCAAATGTATATTACATTTCATGCGCTGCAACTGGAGCCTGAGATTGGTAAATAGCGCCATCGTCTGTCAATATATTAAACTGCACTGATAGCCAGACAACATGCATGACAGCTGTATTGGAGGCATAGACTATTCTAAGTATTTTCATTGCTAACCACGAACCATTGTTGTAATATCTGCAAATAATACGCTAGCTAGCTACCGTAGAATACACATCGTATTTACGGACACTTGAACTGCATGTATTACCAGTAGAGCTGGACTCCTTGCATAGCCTTTTTTGTAACCGCGTTGCGAAGTCCTCTTCCCCAGAATAACATCGCCATTTCGTTGACAAAACGTTTCTAAATGGGTTTCACCTCGCACAATTTCTCATTTGACTTTGTCACAGCGTAACTATATTGACAGGTAAACGTGTAAAGCAAAGTTTGTTTTGGTGAATGAATAGCTTGAACAACCTGCCGACAATTTCGACACAAGTGTGCGTTTTGGCGAAAGTACGGAGGCAAATCTTTCACTAGCTCATATTAGTCAAAGGGTCATGGCTAGATGGGATACAGCTCTTGTTAAATTAACGTCAAATTGAAAATTTTACAATTTTTCCTTACCTTAACCAAATTATCCTAACCTGTTACGTTAATTATCACAACATGCTGTTTAAGTTCTAGCCTGCTACGAAAAGTTAAATCTGATGTTTTTTTTTAACCAAACCTCGATCTCTTCTAGCCATCACCTGAGCAAAAATGGTCTATTATAGTGACAAGATAGTCAAGTGACCGCTCTAATGGAAATTACATGTCCTTATTTCTCTAAGTATACTATTTAATTATACAGTGGTACAGTTAAATGTTATAGTATCACTACAGCCCCCATTTGGCCAGTGGTTCCCAAACTTTTTATAGTCCCGTACCCCTTCAGACATTGGAGAGTCTCAGTCTTAAATAATTTTCCACACACAGTCTGTGCCTGTATTTGGTTTTCATGCTAGTGAGGGCCGAGAATCCACTCTCACATAGGTACATGGTTGCTAAGGGCATCAGTGTCTTAACAGCCGATTTGCCAAGGCAAGAAACTGAGCGCAGCCCTATCCAGAAATCTGGCAGTGGCTTCTGATTCAATAAAATTTTCACAGAACCGCTTGTTGCAAATTCGATGAGGCTCTCTTGTTCAGATATCGGTAAGTGGACTGGAGGCAGGGCATGAAAGGGATAAGGAATCCAGTTGTTTGTGTCATCCGTTTCGGGAAAGTACCTGCGTAATTGCACACCCATCTCACTCAGGTGCTTCGCTATTGATGAGGGAGACTTTTATCTCCCTCAACAACTTTAAACATCTGCTATCCGAGCAGCTAACCGATCGCTGCAGCTGTACATAGTCCATCGGTATATAGCCCACCCAATATACCTACCCCACCCCCCATACTGCTTTTATTTATTTACTTTTCTGCTCTTTTGCACACCAGTATCTCTACTTGCACATGATCATCTGATGATTTATCACTCCAGTGTTAATCTGCTAAATTGTAATTATTCGATTTATTGCCTACCTCCTCATGCCTTTTGCACACATTGTATATAGATTCTCTTTTTTTCTACCATGTTATTGACTTGTTTATTGTTTACTCCATGTGTAACTCTGTGTTGTTGTCTGTTCACACTGCTATGCTTTATCTTGGCCAGGTCGCAGTTGCAAATGAGAACTTGTTCTCAACTAGCCTACCTGGTTAAATAAAGGTGAAATAAAAAAATAAATAAAAAATATCACATTTGACATTGTCTGTAAGCTTGAGTTCATTTGTACACAAAAAAATCATACAATGATGGAAAGACCTGTGTGTTGTCCTTGTTAATGCAGACAGAAAAGAACTCCAACTTCTTGATCATAGCCTCAATTTGTCCCGCACATTGAATATAGTTGCGGAGAGTCCCTGTAATCCTAGTTTCAGATCATTCAGGCGTGAAAAAACATCACCCAGATAGGCCAGTCGCCTGAGAAACCCGTCATCATGCAAGCGGTCAGACAAGTGAAAATTATGGTCAGTAAAGAAAACTTTAAGCTACTCTCTCAATTTAAAAAAATGTGTCAATACTTTGCCCCTTGATAACCAGCGCACGTATGTTGTAAAAGCAGTATATGGTCGCTGCCCATATCATTGCATAATGCAGAAAATACACAAGAGTTCAGGGGCCTTGCTTTAACAAAGTTAACCATTTTCACTGTAGTGTCCAAAACATCTTTCAAGCTGTCAGGCTTTCCCTTGGCAGCAAGAGCCTCTCGGTGGATGCTGCAGTGTACTTTAGAAATATCCTTTCATGTTGTCCTGGTTTCCAGTGGTTTGCAGAAGAGGATGTCTTCCTTAATTGGCCCCCTATAAACATAATGGACATACAGTGGGGCAAAAAAGTATTTAGTCAGCCACTAATTGTGCAAGTTCTCCCACTTAAAAAGATGAGAGAGGCCTGTAATTTTCATCATAGGTACACTTCAACTATGACAGACAAAATGAGAAAAAAAATTCCAGAAAATCACATTGTAGGATTTTTTATGAATTTATTTGCAAATTATGGTGGAAAATAACTATTTGGTCAATTACAAAAGTTTATCTCAATACTTTGTTATATACCCTTTGTTGGCAATGACAGAGGTCAAACGTTTTCTGTAAGTCTTCACAAGGTTTTCACACACTGTTGCTGGTATTTTGGCCCATTCCTCCATGCAGATCTCCTCTAGAGCAGTGATGTTTTGGGGCTGTTGCTGGGCAACACGGACTTTCAACTCCCTCCAAAGATTTTCTATGGGGTTGAGATCTGGAGACTGGCTAGGCCACTCCAGGACCTTGAAATGCTTCTTACGAAGCCACTCCTTCGTTGCCCGGGCGGTGTGTTTGGGATCATTGTCATGCTGAAAGATCCAGCCACGTTTCATCTTCAATGCCCTTGCTGATGGAAGGAGGTTTTCACTCAAAATCTCACGATACATGGCCCCATTCATTCTTTCCTTTACACGGATCAGTCGTCCTGGTCCCTTTGCAGAAAAACAGCCCCAAAGCATGATGTTTCCACCCCCATGCTTCACAGTAGGTATGGTGTTCTTTGGATGCAACTCAGCATTCTTTGTCCTCCAAACACGACGAGTTCAGTTTTTACCAAAAAGTTATATTTTGGTTTCATCTGACCATATGACATTCTCCCAATCTTCTTCTGGATCATCCAAATGCTCTCTAGCAAACTTCAGACGGGCCTGGACATGTATTGGCTTAAGCAGGGGGACACGTCTGGCACTGCAGGATTTGAGTCCCTGGCGGCGTAGTGTGTTACTGATGGTTGGCTTTGTTACTTAGGTCCCAGCTCTCTGCAGGTCATTCACTAGGTCCCCCCGTGTGGTTCTGGGATTTTTGCTCACCGTTCTTGTGATCATTTTGACCCCACGGGGTGAGATCTTGCGTGGAGCCCCAGATCGAGGGAGATTATCAGTGGTCTTGTATGTCTTCCATTTCCTAATAATTGCTCCCACAGTTGATTTATTCAAACCAATCTGCTTACCTATTGCAGATTCAGTCTTCCCAGCCTGGTGCAGGTCTACAATTTTGTTTCTGGTGTCCTTTGACAGCTCTTTGGTCTTGGCCATAGTGGAGTTTAGAGTGTGACTGTTTGAGGTTGTGGACAGGTGTCTTTTATACTGATAACAAGTTCAAACAGGTGCCATTAATACAGGTAACGAGTGGAGGACAGAGGAGCCTCTTAAAGAAGAAGTTACAGGTCTGTGAGAGCCAGAAATCTTGCTTGTTTGTAGGTGACCAAATACTTATTTTCCACCATAATTTGCAAATAAATTCATTACAAATCCTACAATGTGATTTTCTGGATTTTTTTCCCTCATTTTGTCTGTCATAGTTGAAGTGTACCTATGATGAAAAGTACAGGCCTCTCTCATCTTTTTAAGTGGGAGAACTTGCACAATTGGTGGCTGACGAAATACTTTTTTGCCCCACTGTATACCAGGAGCTGTGCCAGGCCCGCCACGTCTGTTGACTCATCCAACTGTAATGCATATAATTCACTGGCTTGTATGCGAAGCAGTAATTGTTTCAAAACATCTCCTGCCATGTCACTGATGCGTTGTGAAACAGTGTTGTTTGATGAAGGCATTGTCTGTATAGTTTTTTTGGCCTTTTCCCCCAGCATTGTCCCAGTCATATCCGCGGCAGCAGGAAGAATTAAATCCTCCAAAATAGTATGGGGCTTGCCTGTCCTAGCCACTCAGTAGCTAACCATATAAGATGCTTCTAGCCTCTTGTTTTTAATGATATCTGTTGCTTTTATACATGTCTTACTACTCGAAAGTCGTCTTTATTCTCACTCAAAAAACTCCAGTGGCTTATTTTTCAAATTGTAACTTTCGTTTCTAAATGTCTGCGCAAGAGTGAAGGTTTCCCGCGAGAGAGTAACAGTTGATGTGATTGGATGTTAATTATTTGACTAGGCTACCTGTATTTGACATTGTGTTGTTATTTCGCTGAACACTAGATGGTTTCATTTTATTTTTGGCAGTGAAACGAGGCTACTCAGGCGAGAAAAAAACCTCACCCGAATGTATCTCCCCGTTAGAAAATATAAATGTACTGTTTGAAAATGTGAAGAAAAAATAAATAAAATAAATAAATAATGATGATATATATATATTTTTAATGTGAATCACATTTTTATTGGTGTACTCCCGACGGCATTGGGTGTAGCCCAGTTTGGGAATACCTGATCAAGGCTGAAGATAACATGCCCTGGGCATAGTGTGATGTGTGATTATACAAGCTGCTTTATGCGAGATGAGAACAGAAGGCTTTCTGTGTTGAGTGTTCCCCTTAACACCCCATTGGCAAGGTTTACCCGCGCTCTGATTCCAAATGTCATATTATGTCTACATAGTGTTGTAACGATGTGCAAATAGTTAAACTACAAAAGGAAAAATAAATAAACATAAATATGGGTTGTATTTACAATGGTGTTTGTTCTTCTCTGGTTGCCCTTTTCTTGTGGCAACAAGTCACAAATCTTGCTCCTGTGATGGCACATTGTGGTATTTCACCCAGTAGATATGGGAGTTTATCAAAATTGAGTTTGTTTTCAAATTCTTTGTGGATCTTTGTAATCTGAGGGAAATATGTGTCTCTAATATGCTCATACATTTAGCAGAAGGTTACGAAGTGCAGCTCAGTTTCCACTTCATTTTGTGGGCAGTGTGCACGTAGCCTGCCTTCTCTTGAGAGCCAGGTCTGCCTACGGCGGCCTTTCTCAATAGCACGGCTATGTTCACTGAGTCTGTACATAGTCAAAGTTTTCCTTAAGTTTGGGTCAAATCAAATCAAAGTTTATTTGTCACGTGCGCTGAATACAACAGGTGTAGTAGACCTTACAGTGAAATGCTTACTTACAGGCTCTAACCAATAGTGGAAAAAAGGTATTAGGTGAACAATAGATAGGTAAAGAAATAAAACAAAAGTAAAAAGACAGGCTATATACAGTAGCGAGGCTATAAAAGTAGCGAGGCTACATACAGACACCGGTTAGTCAGGCTGATTGAGGTAGTATGTGCATGTAGATATGGTTAAAGTGACTATGCATATATGATGAACAGAGAGTAGCAGTAGCGTAAAAGAGGGGTTGGCGGGTGGTGGGTGGGACACAATGCAGATAGCCCGGTTAGCCAATGTGCGGGAGCACTGGTTGGTTGGCCCAATTGAGGTAGTATGTACATGAATGTATAGTTAAAGTGACTATGCATATATGATAAACAGAGAGTAGCAGCAGTGTAAAAAGAGGGGTTGGGGGGGGGGCACACAATGCAAATAGTCCGGGTGGCCATTTGGTTACCTGTTCAGGAGTCTTATGGCTTGGGGGTAAAAACTGTTGAAAAGCCTTTTTGTCCTAGACTTGGCACTCCGGTACCGCTTGCCATGCGGTAGTAGAGAGAACAGTCTATGACTGGGGTGGCTGGGGTCTTTGACAATTTTTATGGCCTTCCTCTGACACCGCCTGGTGTAGAGGTCCTGGATGGCAGGCAGCTTAGCCCCAGTGATGTACTGGGCTGTATGCACTACCCTCCGTAGTGCCTTGCGGTCAGAGGCCGAGCAGTTGCTGTACCAGGCAGTGATGTAACCAGTCAGGATGCTCTCGATGTTGCAGCTGTAGAACCTTTTGAGGATCTGAGGACCCATACCAAATCTTTTTAGTTTCCTGAGGGGAATAGGCTTTGTCGTGCCCTCTTCACGACTGTGTCAGTCACAGTGTATTCTGCCACTATGTACTCTATGTTTAGGGCCAACTAGCATTCTAGTTTGCTCATTTGTTTTGTTAATTCATTCCAATGTGTCAAGTAATTATCTTTTTGCTTCCTCATGATTTGGTTGGGTCTAGTTGTGATGCTGTGCTGGGGCTCTGTGGGGTCTGTTTGTGTTTGTGAACAGAGACCCAGGACCAGCTTGCTTAGGGGACTCTTCTCCAGGTTCATCTCTCTGTAGGTGATGGCTTTGTTATGGAAGGATTGGGAATCGCTTAGAATTTAACGGCTCTTTTCTGGATTTTGATAATCAGCGGTTATCGCGCTAATTCTGCTCTGCATGCATTATTTGGTGTTTGACGTTGTACACAGAGGATATTTTTGCAGAATTCTGCATGCAGTCTCTCCATTTGGTGTTTGTCCCATTTTGTGAATTCTTGGTTGGTGAGCGGACCACAGACCTCACAACCATAAAAGGCAATGGGTTCTATAACTGATTCAAGTATTTTTTGCCAGATACTAATATGTATGTCAAATTTTATGTTCCTTTTGATGGCATAGAAGGCCCTTCTTCCCTTGTCTCAGCTCGTTCACAGCTTTGTGGAAGTTACCTGTGGTGCTGATGTTTAGGCCGAGGTATGTATAGTTATTTTGTGTGCTCTAGGGAATCGGTGTCTAGATGGAATTTGTATTTGTGGTCCTGGCCACTGGACATTTTTTGGAACACCATTATTTTTGTCTTACTGAGATTTACTGTCAGGACCCAGGTCTGGCAGAATCTGTGCAGAAAATCTAGGTGCTGCTGTAGGCCCTCCTTGATTGGTAACAGAAGCACCAGATCATCAGCAAACAGTAGACTTTTGACTTCAGATTCTAGTAGGGTGCTGCAGACTGTTCTAGTGCCCTTGCCAATTCGTTGATATATATGTTGAAGAGGGTGGGGCTTAAGCTGCATCCCTGTCTCACCCCACGGCCCTGTGGGGAATTATATTTTTTTTTGCCCATTTTAACCGCACACTTGTTTGTGTATATGGATTTTATAATGTCGTATGTTTTCCCCCATCACTGATTTCTATCAATTTGTATAGCAGACCCTCATGCCAAATTGAGTCAAAGGCTTTTTTGAAATCAATAAGGCATGAGAAGACTTTCCCTTTGTTTTGGTTTGTTTGTTTGTCAATTAGGGTGTGCAGGGTGAATATGTGGTCTGTCATACAGCAATTTGGTAAAAAGCCAATTTGACATTTGCTCAGTACATTGTTTTCACTGAGGAAATGTACGAGTCTGTTGTTAACATAATGCAGATGATTTTCCCAAGGTTGCTGTTGACGCATATCCCACGATAGTTATTGGGGTCAAATTTGTCTCCACTTTTGTGGATTGGGGTCCTTGGTTTCAAGTATGGGGGAAGATGGCAGAGCTAAAGATGATGCTAAAGAGTTTAAGTATAGTCAATTGGAATTTGTTGTCAGTATATTTTATAATTTCATTGAGGATACCATCAACACAACAGGACTTTTTGGGTTGGAGGGTTTGTATTTTGTCCTGTAGTTCATTCAAAGTAATTGGAGAATCCCAGTGGGTTCCATTAGTCTTTAAAAGTTGATTCTAAGATTGATATATTATCATGTATATGTTTTTGCTGTTTGTTCTTTGTTATAGGTTCAAAAAGATTGGAGAAGTGGTTTACTCATACAGTACATCTCCATTTTGGATAGATAACTCTTCTTGTTGTTTGTTTAGTGTTTTCCAATTTTCCCAGAAGTGGTTAGAGTCTATGGATTCTTCAACTACATTGAGCTGATTTCGGACGTGCTCTTCCTTCTTTTTCCGTACTGTATTTCTGTATTGTTTCATTGATTCACCATAGTGAAGGCGTAGGCTCAGGTTTTCTGGGTCTCTATGTTTTTGGTTGGATAGGTTTCTTAGGTTTTTGCATTCTTCATCAAACCATTTGTCATTGTTGTTCATTTTCTTCGGTTTTCTGTTTCACATTTTTTGATTTGATAGGGAAGCTGAGAGGTCAAATATACTGTTTAGATTTTCTAATGCCAAGTTTACACCTTCACTATTATAGTGGAACCATTTTGTCCAGGAAGTTGTCTAAAAGGGATTCAATTTGTTGTTGCCTAATTGTTTTTTGGTAGGTTTCTACAATACTTTCCTTCCATCTACATATTATTCAGTTCCTTTGGCTTTGATGCCTCATGATTGAGTATTGCTCTTTTCAAGTAGACTGTGATTTTGCTGTGGTCTGACAGGGGTGTCAGTGGGCTGACTGAACGCTCTGAGAAACTCTGGGTAGAGGTCAGTGATAAAGTAGTCTACAGTACTACTGCCAAGAGATGAGCTATAGGTGTACCTACCACAGGAGTCGCCTCGAAGCCTACCATTGACTATGTATATACCCAGCGTGCGACAGAGCTGCAGGAGTTGTGACCTGTTTTTGTTGGTTATCTTGTAATAGTTGTGCCTAGGGGGGCATATGGGGGAGGGAATGCTGTCACCTCCAGGCAGGTGTTTCTCCCCCTGTGTGCTGAGGGTGTCAGGTTCTTGTCCGGTTCTGGCATGTAGGTCGCCACAGACTAGTACATGTCCCTGGGCCTGGAAATGATTGATTTCCACCTCCAGGATGGAGAAGTTGTCTTCATTAAGGTATGGGGATTCTAGTGGGGGGGATATACAGTTGAAGTCGGAAGTTTACATACACTTAGGTTGGAGTCATTAAAACTCGTTTTTCAACCACTCCACAAATTTCTTGTTAACAAACTATAGTTTTGGCAAGTCGGTTAGGACATCTACTTTGTGCATGACACAAGTAATTTTTCCAACAATTGTTTACAGACAGATTATTTCGCTTATCATTCACTGTATCACAATTCCAGTGGGTCAGAAGATTACATACACTAAGTTGACTGTGCCTTTAAACAGCTTGGAAAATTCCAGAAAATTATTTCATGGCTTTAGAAGCTTCTGATAGCCTATTTGACATCATTTGAGTCAATTGGAGGTGTACCGGTGGATGTATTTCAAGGCCTACCTTCAAAATCAGTTCCTCTTTGCTTGACATCATGGGAAAATCAAATGAAATCAGCCAAGACCTCAGAAAAAAATTGTAGACCTCCACAAGTCTGGTTCATCCTTGGGAGCAATTTCCAAACGCCTGAAGGTACCACGTTCATCTGTACAAACAATAGTACGCAAGTATAAACACCATGGGACCACGCAGCCGTCATACCACTCAGGAAGGAGACGTGTTCTGTCTCCTAGAGATGAACGTACTTTGGTGCAAAAAGTGCAAATCAATCACAGAACAACAGCAAAGGACCTTGTGAAGATGCTGGCGGAAACAAGTACAAAAGTATCTATATCCACAGTAAAACGAGTCCTATATCGACATAACGTGAAAGGCTGCTCAGCAAGGAAGAAGCCACTGCTCCAAAACCGCCACTAAAAAATCATACTATGGTTTGTAACTGCACATGGGGACAAAGATCGTACTTTTTGGAGAAATGTCCTCTGGTCTGATGAAACAAAAATAGAACTGTTTGGCCATAATGAATATCGTTATGTTTGGAGGAAAAGGGGGGACGCTTGCAAGCCGAAGAACACCATTCCGACCGTGAAGCACGGGGGTGGCAGCATCATGTTGTGGGGGTGCTTTGCTGCAGGAGGGAGTGGTGCACTTCACAAAATAGATGGCATCATGAGGTAGGGAAATTATGTGGATATATTGAAGCAACATCTCAAGACCTCAGTCAGGAAGTTAAAGCTTGGTCGCAAATGGGTCTTCAAATGGACAATGACCCCAAGCATACTTCCAAAGTTGTGGTAAAATGGCTTAAGGACAACAAAGTCAAGGTATTGGAATGGCCATCACAAAGCCCTGACCTCAATCCTATAGACAATTTGTGGGCAGAACTGAAAAAGCGTGTGCGAGCAAGGAGGCCTACAAACCTGACTCAGTTACACCAGCTCTGTCAGGAGGAATGGGCCAAAATTTATCCAACTTATTGTGGGAAGCTTGTGGAAGGCTACCCTAAACGTTTGACCCAAGTTAAACAATTTAAAGGCAATGCTACCAAATATGAATTGAATGTATGTAAACTTCTGACCCACTGGGAATGTGATGAAAGAAATAAAGCTGAAATAAATAATTATATTCTATTATTCTAACATTTCACATTCTTAAAATAAAGTGGTGATCATAATTGACCTAAAACAGGGAATTTTTACTCGGATTAAATGTTAGGATTTGTGAAAAACTGAGTTTAAATGTATTTGGTAAAGGTGTATGTAAACTTCCGACTTCAACTGTAGGTAGCACACAGGAGGACATTTTTCTCTGTTAAGACAATTTCCTTTATAATTTCTAACCAAATGTAAAATGTTCCTGTTTTGATTAATTTAATAGAGTTAGGTCTGCTCTATTCCAAATTAGCATACCCCCTGAGTCCCTTCCCTGTTGCACACCTGGTAGTTTGGTGGATGTGTAACGATGTGCACTGAGACTCGGGAAGCAAGTTCAGGGAGTGAGTGTTTTAATAAATAAACACAACATAAAATAAGAAACACGGACAACGCAGACATGACACAGAAACAGAAACAATAACGCCTGGGGAAGGAACCAAGGGGAGTGACATATATAGGGAAGGTAATCAGGGAAGTTATGGAAGTCAAGGTGAGTGATGACGCGCAGGTGCGCCATCACGAGCAGCCTGGTGACCTAGAGGCCAGAGAGGGAGCACACGTGACAGAATGGGACTACCAGATCTCTGTAACCTAGAGGGCAACCAGTGGGTCCGTCTCCTCTATACCATGTTTCTTGCAGGATGACAATGTCTGTAGTCTGATTTCTTTGGTGAAGTCCAGGTTCCTGCTCTTAAGGCCAAAGGCAGATGACCTTGGATATTCCAGGATGAGATAATGAAGGCTTTGTGTTCCATAAAGTGTCCAATGTTGTTGGTCGTGTGGTTTGGCCTCAGGCCAGTAAGTGTGAGTAGAGCCTGCTGAGCATCTGGTACATGCCACGGGCTTGGGCTAGTGTAAGAGTGGGGATTGGGCCTGTTTGCCTGCTCACGGCCTGGGTGTATGTGTGACTTCCATGTTGAGGCCCTCTTTGCGGGAGTCGGGGGCATGAGGTGGGCAGGAGGGGCATAGGTCTGATCTGAGGGGGCCTAAATGGGGTGTGGGCATAGTTGACTTGGGGGAGTGTTGATTGGTTGGGGTGGGGGTCCCACTGGTCTGGGCGGGGTGTCTATTGATCTGTCTCTGTCTGTCTGTGTGTGTGCATGTAAAACTGCCCTATTCCGTGTCTAAATAATTAGATTATATCGAGATTTCTTTGCTTATGCCAGATGGAGAGCGAGGCAGAAGAAAAGACAGATATATTTTACTCTGGCCATGGCTCCTATTCCTTACATGAACAAGACAGACTGGCCTGATTTGCCCTGGTGGTCTACTCACTGTGGTCAGTCAGTCTAGCTCGGCCCCTGAGCAGTCAGGAAGGCAGAGACACCAATAGGCATGTTTTGAAAGGTTGGTTCTTGGTGGACTGGGCTGGCTTCACTAAGGTGAAAGATAACTTTAAATTTAAGAATAGACTGCTCCGTGCCAAGATAAGCAAGTCTGTCCCTTTCCGTGCTCAGTGATTTGAAATGAGGGGAGATGTGTTTTTGTTGTACTACTTTATGGGACAGATTTATACAGCATCTGCACAATTTTATATTTTATTTTTAAACCTGGAAACATTGTCTTGACTTTTACTTTACATTTTTACATTTTTTTTCTGGTAATCAGGAGGTGCCAAGTTAGGAAATTACTTTTAGTAAATCGCTATGAGAGTGATTTGTATTGAATGATTGACAGACAGTGTGTCTGACTCGGGTACCAGACTTGCCTATAGAGAAATGCCTATTGCTACGGTGTACATTACAGGACTGAGTGTAAGACCTTAGTTCCTCCTGTGACAGATAGATGGCAGCAGGGAGGGAGGGAGAATTAACAACAATGAAAACATTTTGATGAATACAAAACCCTAATAAAGAAATTTAGTAACATATCCAACCAAAAACACAGAGACCCAGAAAACCTGAGCCAACATCTTCACTATGGTGAAACACTAAAACAGTACAGAAATACACAAAGAAAAAAGAAGGAACAACACATCAGAAATCAGTAATAGAAGAATCCATGAATCTAACCACTTCTGGGAATATTGGAACACACAAAACCATGTTTCATGAGCTGAAATAAAAGATCCCAGAAATGTTCCATACACACAAAACATTTATTTATCTACAATTTTGCACACACATTTGTTTACATCCCTGTTGGTGAGCATTTCTCCTTTGCCAAGATAATCCACCCACAGGTGTGGCATATCAAAAAGCTGATTAAACAGCATGGTAATTACACAGGTGCACCTTGTGCTGGGGACAATAGAAAGGCCACTCTAAAATGTGCAATTTTGTCACACCACACAATTCCACAGATGTCTCATGTTTTGAAGGAGCATGCAATTGGCATGCTGGCTGCAGGAATGTCCACCAGAACTGTTGCCAGAGAATTTAATGTTTATTTCTCTACCATAAGCTGCCTCCAACATAATTTTGGAGAATTTGGCAGTACGTCCAACCGGCCTCACAACCGCAGACCAGGTGTAACCACGCCAGCCCAGGACCTCCACATCCGGCTTCTTCACCTGCAGGATCGTCTGAGACCAGCCACCCGGACAGTTGATGAAACTTTGGTTTTTCACAATCAAAGAATTTCTGCACAAACTGTCAGAAACCGGGAAGCTCATCTGGTGCCTGTCGACCTCAACAGGGTCTTGACCTGACTGCAGTTCGGCGTCGTATGCTCACCTTCAATGGCCACTGGCACGCCGGAGAAGTGTGCCGGGCAGATGGCAGACGTGTCAGGGGGTGAGCGATTTGCTGATGTCAACATTGAACAGAGTGCCCCATGGTGGCAGTGGGGTTATTGTATGGGCAGGCATAAGCTACGGACAACAAACACAATTGCATTTTATTGATGGCAATTTGAATGAACAGAGATACCATGGCGAGATCCTGAGGCCCATTGTCGTGCCATTCATCCACCACCATCACCTTCATTATCATGTTTCAGCATGATAATGCACATGCCCGTGACGCAAAGATCTGTACACAATTTCTGGAAGCTGAAAATGTCTCATACATACTGGAAGCTGAAAATGCCTGCATACTCACCAGACATGTCACCCATTGAGCATGTTTGTGATGCTCTGGATCGACGTGTACTACAGCTTGTTCCAATTCCCACCAATATCCAGCAACTTCGCACAGCCATTGAAGAGGAGTGAGACAACATTCTACAGGCCACAATCAACAGCCTGATCAACTCTATGCGAAGGAGATGTGTCACGCTGCATGAAGCAAATGGTGGTCACACCAGATACTGTCTGGCTTTCTGATCCACGCCCCTACTTTTTTTAAGGTATCTGTGACCAACAGATGCATCAGTATTCCCAGTCATGTGAAATCTATAGATTAGGGCCTAATGAATTCAATTGACTTAACTCAGTAAAATCTTTGAAATTGTTGCATGTTGCGTTTATATTTTTGTTCAGTGTACATGATCAACTACAAATCAAATAATCAGCTATTAAAGATTACCAGAACCCACTGGATTCTTCAAATACATTGAATGAACTACAGGACAAAGTACAACCCCTCCAACCCAAAAAGACCTGTGGTGTTGATGGTATCCTAAGCAAAAATGATAAAACATACAGACCACAAATTCCAATTGACTATACTTAAACTCTTTAACATCATCCTCAGCTATGGCATATTCCCCAATATTTGGAACCAAGGACTGATCACCCCAATACACAAACAAATTTCACCCCAATAATTACAGTGGAATCTGCGCCAACAGCAATCTCGGAAAAACCCTCTGCAGTATCATCAACAGCAGACTTCAACATTTCCTCAGTGAAAACAATGTCCTGAGCAAAAGTAAAATTGTCTTCTTATTAAAATACCGTACGACAGACCACATATACACCCTGCACACGCTAACTGACAAACAAAACAAAAGCAAAGTCTTCTCATGCTTTGTTGATTTCAAAAAATATTTTCACTCAATTTGTTGTGAGGGTCTGCTATACAAATGGATGGAAAGTGGTGTTGGGGGAAAAACATATGACATTTACTAAATCAATGTACACTAACAAGTGTGCAGTTAAAATAGGCTTGAGCCCCACCCTCTTCAACATACACACTGAGTGTACAAAACATTTAAGAACACCTTCCTAATATTGAGTTGCACCTCCCCTTTTGACCTCAGAACAGCCTCAATTTGTCAGGGCGTGGACTCTACATGGCATCGAAAGCTTTCCACAGGGATGCTGGCTCATGTTGACTCCAATACTTCCCACAGTTGTGTCAAGTTGTCTGGATGTCCTTTGGGTGGTGGATAATTTTTGATACACATGGGAATTTGTTTAGCATAAAAAACACAGGAACTTTGTAGTTATTGACACAAACCAGTGCACCTGGCACCTACTACTATACCCCGTTCAAAGGCACTTAAATATTTTGCCTTGCCCATTCACCCTCTGAATGGCACACATACACAATCCATGTTGCAATTGTTTCAAGACTTAAAAATCCTTATTTAACCTGTCTCCTCCCCTTCATCTACACTGACTGAAGTGGATTTAATAAGGGGTCAAAGTGACATCAATAAAGGATCATAGCTTTTTCCTGGATTCACCTGGTCAGTGCATTCAGAAAGTATTCAGACCCCTTGACTTTTTCCACATTTTGTTATGTTAGAGCCTTATTCTAAAATGGATGAAATACATTTTCTTCCTCATCAATCTACACATAATACCCCATAATGACTAAAAGAAAACAGGTTTTTAGAAATTTTTGAACATTTCTTACAAATAAAAAACTGAAATACCTTATTTACATAAGTATTCAGACCCTTTTCTATGAGACTCAAAATTGAGCTCAGGTGCATCCTGTTTCCTTTGGTCATTCTTGAGATGTTTCTACAACTTGATTGGAGTCCACTTGTGGTAAATTCAATTGATTGGACATGATTTGGAAAGACACACACCTGTCTATATAAGGTCCCACAGATGACAGTGCATGTCAGAGCAAAAACCAAGCCATGAGGTCGAAGGAATTGTCCGTAGAGCTCTGAGACAGGATTGTGTCGAGGCAAAGATCTGGGGAAGGGTACCAAAAAATGTCTGCAGAATTGAAGGTTCCCATGAACACAGTGGCCTCCATCATTCTTAAAATAAAGAAGTTTGGAACCACCAAGACTCTTCCTAGAGCTGGCCGCCCAGCCAAACTGAGCAATCACGGGAGAACGGCCTTGGTCAGGGAGGTGACCAAGAACCCGATGGTCACACTGATAGAGCTCAAGAGTTCCTCTATGGAGATGGGATAACCTTCTGGAAGGACAACCATCTCTGCAGCACTCCACCAATCAGGCCTTCATGGTAGAGTGGCCTGACGGAAGTCACTCCTCAGTAAAAGGCACATGACAGCCCGCTTGGACTTTGCCAAAAGGCACCTAAAGGACTCTCAGACCATGAGAAACAAGATTCTCTGGTCTGATGAAACCAAGATTGAACTCTTTGGCCTGAATGCCAAGCGTCACATCTGGAGGAAACCTGGCACCATCACTACGGTGAAGCATGGTGGTGGCAGCATTATACTGTGGGGATATTTTTAAGTGCCAGGGACTGGGAGACTAGTCAGGATCGAGGGAAAGATGGAGCAAAGTACAAATAGATCCTTAAAGAAAACCTGCTCCAGAGCGCTCAGACCCTCAGACTGGGGCGAAGGTTCACCTTCCAACAGGACAATGACCCTAAGCACACAGCCAAGACAACACAGGAGTGGCTTCGGGACAAGTCTCTGAATGTCCTTGAGTGGCCCAGCCAGAGCCCGGACTTGAACCCGATCGAACATCTCTGGAGAAACCTGAAAATATCTGTGCAGTGACGCTCCCCATCCAACCTGACAGAGCTTGAGAAGATCTGCAGAGAAGAATGGGAGAAAGTCTCCAAATACATGTGTGCCAAGCTTGTAGCGTCATACCCAGGAAGACTTGAGGCTGTAATTGCTGCCAAAAGTGCTTAAGCAAAGTGCTGAGTAAAGGGTATGAATGCTTATGTACAAACTTTTCTAAAAAACAGTTTTTGCTTTGTCATTATGGGGTATTGTGTGGAGATTGATGAGGAAAAAATGTGGAATAAAATAAGGTTGTAACATAACAAAATGTGGAAAAAGTCAAGGGTTCTGCATACTTTATGAATGCACTGTACTTTTGGTCCCCTAAAATGGGACTAAAATGGGACTATGTTCAAAAAGTGCTGTAATTTCTAAACGGTTCACCCGATATGGATGAAAATACACAAAAATGTAAGCTGGCAGTCTGCACTGTAACCTAATAGTAATTGTATAATTTCAGCATTGTATAATTCTGAGTACAAAGCCCAAAACAATAAAAAAATTGTCACTGTCCCAATACTTTTTGCAATTGGACTGATCCTACACCCTTCTTAGACTCAAACTCCCTAAAGCAACTATCAGCAGACAAAAAATTATCACTAAAAATAGAATCAATCAAAAATAAATATTCACTGTTAAAACATTACCACGGAGAAAATTACCAGCTGTGGGACGGTTTTCACATAGATTTTTGTTTGACATTCTGGGACAAAGTAGTGCCTCTATTTACTCAAATGACAACACACGTCACTCAATTCAGTGCTTCCAAAAAGTTATTTAAGTTATATTAAAATCAGAAGAGTCCCCTGCAGATTACAGACCCATAAATTGTATAAATAAAATAATAATAAAACTCATAAGGAACACAATGGTAAAAGTCTTACCAGACTTGAGACATATTAATCAAACAGGGTTTATTCAAAATACACACTTACAAACAAATACAAGAACATGTTTCAGTATAATACAATACTGCTAAAAAACACGATTTAGATTTATGAATAACTGCTGTTAATGCCGAAAAGGCTATTGACTGTCTTGAATGGCCTTTTCTTTTCAAAACTTTGGAAGCCTTCAACTTTCCAGCTAAAATAATTTATCCTAATTTATCTTGTTAAAAAATATTTTCAGAATACTCTAAAATCTCAGGATGTGGAAAGAACTGAAATAAAAAATAACTAATGATCTACAGCAATCCTTTAAGTGGACCACAAAAAATATTAAATACTTAGGATGCTTAATAAGTAACAACATACAACAAATATATGAAGATAACTTTATCCTATTGCTCAACAACACAAAAGCAGATGTAATTAAATAGAACAATTTTCCCAAAAACCTCTTTAGAATGGCATGACTCCCAAAGTTTTTATATTTATTCTCGGTAATACCAATTACCCCACCGAAGACATTCTTTAAAAAAGTATATTTGGCCATAACAGACTTTATATGGGCAAATAAAAATCATAGAATAAATCGGAAAGTTTTACATGTTCCTATGTCTGAGGGTGGTTTTAACCTTCCAGACCTGGAATTGTTAAATACACTGAAGAGGAACAATGGGTATATATTGAAGATACACATGCTCATCCGCAGAATCTTTCAGGTGTTTGTTTTCAAAGGATGGAGCTAAGAACATTAACAACTTCGTAGGTAAGAACACTATAACTATATGGAAGAACATCAAATGGGTTCTACAAGAACCAATATCACACCCCTATGGAACAATCCGTAGCTTTACAGAATTCACCTGGTAAATTGGCCCAGATTTAAAATTAAAGGCATAGTGACTAAATTACTTGGTAATAGGAAATACAATTATTTCCATTACATAATTAAAAATAGATTTTGGACTGGCCAATATAGACATTTTCAAACACATGCAATTTAAAAGTTTTATGTCACGAAATTTCAATCTGAAATCTTTTGGACATCAGAGCAATGTTGAGGAATTCTATTTGAGTCAGAAAATGATAGATCATATGATGGGTAAGATATACAAAACCTTGCAGAGAGCCTATCCAACTGACAACCTCTTAGAAAACAAATATAAACTATTTGAACCAAGACCTGAAAAGAACTGATGTTGGCACATAACTAACTAAATTACTGTTAACTAAAATATACACTTAATCCAGTATTACTAATGTACAGAATGAGTCATGTCTAAAGTGCAAAACTAACTGTGACTCAATGATTCATGCCATCTGGGAGTGCTAAAAAGTCTGAAAGTTATGGGCGACGTCAGAAAGTTGTCTGTCAAAAGTTTTACAATATAAATAGACTTTTAATCCATCTTCCTGCTTATTTCAAGACATGGCATATGAGTGTGTGCATCGTACTTTTCTCGTCAATCATTTTGAAAAATATTTTGCTCAAAAACTGGAAATCAAGTGATCCTCCATCGTTGGAACAGTGGAAGAATCAAATGTATTATTATTTGAATATTGAAACAGTGTGAGCGACAAAAAAGCGCAGAGTGGTGCAATTTGAGTTCATGTGTAATAGAGTCTTGCAGGCCATGAAGGCAGTTTGAGTTCACGTGTAGTAGAGTCTTGCAGGCCATGAAGGCAGTTTGAGTTCACGTGTAGTAGAGTCTTGCAGGCCATGAAGGCAGTTTGAGTTCACGTGTAGTAGAGTCTTGCAGGCCATGAAGGCAGTTTGAGTTCATGTGTAGTAGAGTCTTGCAGGCCATGAAGGCAGTTTGAGTTCACGTGTAGTAGAGTCTTGCAGGCCATGAAGGCAGTTTGAGTTCATGTGTAGTAGAGTCTTGCAGGCCATGAAGGCAGTTTGAGTTCACGTGTAATAGAGTCTTGCAGGCCATGAAGGCAGTTTGAGTTCACGTGTAGTAGAGTCTTGCAGGCCATGAAGGCAGTTTGAGTTCACGTGTAGTAGAGTCTTGCAGGCCATGAAGGCAGTTTGAGTTCACGTGTAATAGAGTCTTGCAGGCCATGAAGGCAGTTTGAGTTCACGTGTAGTAGAGTCTTGCAGGCCATGAAGGCAGTTTGAGTTCACGTGTAATAGAGTCTTGCAGGCCATGAAGGCAGTTTGAGTTCACGTGTAATAGAGTCTTGCAGGCCATGAAGGCAGTTTGAGTTCACGTGTAATAGAGTCTTGCAGGCCATGAAGGCAGTTTGAGTTCACGTGTAATAGAGTCTTGCAGGCCATGAAGGCAGTTTGAGTTCACGTGTAGTAGAGTCTTGCAGGCCATGAAGGCAGTTTGAGTTCACGTGTAGTAGAGTCTTGCAGGCCATGAAGGCAGTTTGAGTTCACGTGTAGTAGAGTCTTGCAGGCCATGAAGGCAGTTTGAGTTCACGTGTAATAGAGTCTTGCAGGCCATGAAGGCAGTTTGAGTTCACGTGTAATAGAGTCTTGCAGGCCATGAAGGCAGTTTGAGTTCACGTGTAATAGAGTCTTGCAGGCCATGAAGGCAGTTTGAGTTCACGTGTAATAGAGTCTTGCAGGCCATGAAGGCAGTTTGAGTTCACGTGTAGTAGAGTCTTGCAGGCCATGAAGGCAGTTTGAGTTCACGTGTAGTAGAGTCTTGCAGGCCATGAAGGCAGTTTGAGTTCACGTGTAGTAGAGTCTTGCAGGCCATGAAGGCAGTTTGAGTTCACGTGTAGTAGAGTCTTGCAGGCCATGAAGGCAGTTTGAGTTCACGTGTAGTAGAGTCTTGCAGGCCATGAAGGCAGTTTGAGTTCACGTGTAGTAGAGTCTTGCAGGCCATGAAGGCAGTTTGAGTTCACGTGTAGTAGAGTCTTGCAGGCCATGAAGGCAGTTTGAGTTCACGTGTAGTAGAGTCTTGCAGGCCATGGAGGAGGTGGGAGCTAGGCAGGGGTGTTGTTGTTGTTTGTGTGCGTCTGTCTGCTGTCTATTGTCTGTGTATGTTTATATTGTTTGGAAAAATATTATAAAATGTTACAAATAAGCCTCACTTAGAAACATTTTAATGTATATTTAACATTAAATGTTAGTCAAGCCACACCATTAGTGTCAATGAGCCTTCACTATAGGACCTTCATACAAGACTAGTAGCCTATAGGTCTGTCATACACTCCTCTCTCACTTGCTTTTCTGTACATTTATTTTGAGCTCTCTGAAACACACTCCTAGGTTATTTACCTCCTTTCTCCATTCCCCTCCACCTTTTAGAGAAAATCCCCCCTCTTCCTTGTTTCAGAGTCATTTCCTCAAATCATATGAACCCACTACCCGTTTCTGCCTACTCACCTCTGTGACCTCCCTCAAACCACCCTCCCTCTTACTTTCAGCAGTGTAGGCCAGGTCTACATACTACTGCACACAGTGTGTTTCATCTCCCCAAGTACCACTGAATCCAACACACACACTCTTTCTATCTCTCGCTCTCTTTCTCTCTCTCGCACACATCTCTATAAAGGCCATTCCTCTTTAAGAAACTCTCTCTCTTATTGTAAACGCCTCTGCTCTCGGCAGCCCTCCAACGCATGCCGTACACAGTAACCACACACAGGAACACATTGAGGCTAGACACAAAGCCCTGCTAAAAATACATCACAGAACAGTGGAGGTGTAACAACATTGAAGGCAAAGGTTAGGTTACTGTAAATGACACAACTATGACTTCCCTAGAATAGTCTACAACAATAACAACAGCAACAGCAGAAAATAATCTCTAGTTATCTCAACCCCAATGAATACCAAAACCATACTGGACATCCCAAAATATTATCAATTTCTTTTGTAGGCTGCTTGTAGTAAATCCTCCATCTGGTCAGGATTCATTCTTTGTTACACTTGTAGCCTTAGCCTATGTAAATGTATGCAGCAGATGGTTAAAAATCCAGCACAATTGAGGAGGGATATGGATTATTGGTCCTCTGTTGGAGCCCTGTGGGTTTTGTAGCCTATTGTAGGTATGGGTTATAGGCTTGCTTCCTCTGCCCCCTCCATATAGCCCTATACCTGTCAGGGTGGATCTCTCTGTCTATCCAGACTGGTCCTATAGACAAAACGTAACATAGTAAATGTAAATCCGGGACACTAAAATTAGCAGTGGTGTGAAGTACTTAAGTAAGAATACTTTAAAGTACTACTTATGACATTTTTGGGGGTATCTGTACTTTATAATTTCTATTTTTGACAACTTTTACTTTTACTCCACTACATTCCTAAAGAAAATATGTACTTTTTACTCCCATTCATTGCATGTTGAATGCTCATGCAGGACAGGATTACAGTCCAATTCACCCACCAATCATTGTACTGTAACTCATTGCCAACCCTACTACCTCTGATCTGGCGGATTCACTATACACAAATACTGCATTTGTAAATTGTCTGTGTTGGACCGTGCCCCCGTCTGTGTAAATAAATATTTTAAAATGGTGTTGTCTGATTTGTTTAATATAAGGAATTTGATGTATAGCATTTCCTTTTTACTTTTACTCAAGTATGTCAATTTAGTACTTTGTACTTTTTCTATCACTAAATTAGTATGATACAGTATGTTAGGTTTGCAATGGTTACATAAGATAGAAAGTTACTTAAGGCAAAAATTCAAGGAGGGTTGTTGGTCGGGGTGGATGGGTGGGCGTATAACATGAACATATTCGAATCGCATCACGGACAACTTTAGCATTTGAGTTACTTTGCAACTACTATAGCATGTACGAATACATGGATACGGTGACTGAGTTCATCAGGAAGTGTATAGGAGATGTTGTACCCACTGTGACTATTAAAACCTACCCAAACCAGAAACCGTGGATAGATGGCATCATTCGCGCAAAACTGAAAGCGCAAACCACTGCATTTATACATGGCAAGGTGACTGGGAATATGGCCGAATACAAACAATGTAGTTATTCCCTCCGTAAGGCAATCAAACAGGCAAAACGTCAGTACATTGGAGTCGCAATTCAACGGCTCAGACACAAGACATACAGTATGTGGCAGGGTCTACAGACAATCATCGACTACAAAGGGAAAACCAGATACATCGCAGACACCGATGCCTTGCTTCCGGACAAGCTAAACACCTTCTTCGCCCGCTTTGAGGATAACACAGTGCCACCGACACAGCCCTCTACCAAGGACTGTAGGCTCTCCTTCTCCGTGGCCGACGTGAGCAAGACATTTAAGCGTGTTAACCCTTGCAAGGCTCCCGGCCCAGACGGCATCCCTAGCCACGTCCTCAGAGCATGCGCAGACCAGCTGTCGGGAATGTTTACGCATATATTCAATCTCTCCCTATCCCAGTCTGCTGTCCCCACTTGCTTCAAGATGTCCAACATTGTTCCTGTACCCAAGAAAGCAAAGGTAACTGAACTGAATGACTATCGCCCCGTAGCACTCACTTCTGTCATCATGAAGTGTTTTGAGAGGCTAGTTAAGGATCATATCACCTCCACCTTACCTGAAACCCTAGACCCACTTCAATTTTCTTACCGCCCCAATAGATCCACAGACGATGCAATCACCATCGCACTGCACAATACCCTATCCCATCTGGACAAGAGGAATACCTATGTAAGAATGCTGTTCATTGACTACAGCTCAGCATTCAATACCATAGTACTCTCCAAGTCAAATCAAATCAAATTTATTTATATAGCCCTTCTTACATCAGCTGATATCTCAAAGTGCTGTACAGAAACCCAGCCTAAAACCCCAAACAGCAAGCAATGCAGGTGTAGAAGCACGGTTAGCCTTTCTAGGAAAAACTCCCTAGAAAGGCCAAAACCTAGGAAGAAACCTAGAGAGGAACCAGGCTATGAGGGGTGGCCAGTCCTCTTCTGGCTGTGCCGGGTGGAGATTATAACAGAACATGGCCAAGATGTTCAAATGTTCATAAATGACCAGCATGGTCAGATAATAATCATCACAGTGGTTGTCGAGGGTGCAACAAGTCAGCAGCTCAGGAGTAAATGTCAGTTGGCTTTTCATAGCCGATCATTTGTTTATTTTATTTTTTATTTTACCCCCTTTTCTCCCCAATTTTCGTGGTATCCAATTGCTAGTAATTACTATCTTGTCTCATCGCTACAACTCCCGTACGGGCTCGGGAGAGACGAAGGTTGAAAGCCATGCATCCTCCGAAACACAACCCAACCAAGCCGCACTGCTTCTTAACACAGCGCGCCTCCAACCCGGAAGCCAGCCGCACCAATGCGTCGGAGGAAACACCGTGCACCTGGCTCCCTTGGTTAGCGCGAACTGCGTCCGGCCCACCACAGGAGTCACTGGTGCACGGTGAGACAAGGATATCCCTACTGGCCAAACCCTCCCTAACCCGGACGACGCTAGGCCAATTGTGCGTCGCCCCACGGACCTCCCGGTCGCGGCCGGCTGCGACAGAGCCTGGGCGCGAACCCAGAGTCTCTGGTGGCGCAGCTAGCGCCTGCGATGCAGTGCCCTAGACCACTGCGCCACCCGGAAGGCCATAGCCGATCATTAAGAGTATCTCTACCGCTCCTGCTGTCTCTAGAGAGTTGAAAACAGCAGTTCTGGTACAGGTAGCACGTCCGGTGAACAGGTCAGGGTTCCATAACCGCAGGCATAACAGTTGAAACTGGAGCAGCAGCATGGCCAGGTGGACTGGGGACAGAAAGGAGTCATCATGCCAGGTAGTTCTGAGGCATGGTCCTAGGGCTCAGGTCCTCCGAGAGAGAGAAAGAAAGAAAGAGAAAATTAGAGCATAAATACTGGAGGCTGAGACAGGAGGGGTCAGGAGGGGTCCAAGCTCATCATTAAGCTCGGGGCCCTGGGTCTGAACCCCGCCTTGTGCAACTGGGTCCTGGACTTCCTCACAGGCCGCCCCCAGGTGAGGAAGGTAGGAAACAACACCTCCACTTCACTTATTCTTCAACACAGGGGCTCCACAAGGGTGCGTGCTCAGCCCCTCCTGTAGTCCCTGTTCATCCATGACTGCGTGGCCACGCCTCAAACTCAATCGTCAAGTTTGCAGACGACACAACAGTAGTAGGCCTGATCACCAACAATGACGAGAGAGTCTACACAGAGGATGTGAGGGCCCTGGGAGAGTGGTGCCAGGAAAACAACCTCTCACTCAATGTCAACAAAACAAAGGATCTGATCATGGACTTCAGGAAACAGCAGAGGGAGCACGCCCCTATCCGGGACCGGGACCGCAGTGGAGATGGTGGAAAGCTTCAAGTTCCTCGGCGTACACATCACTGATTATCTGAAATGGTCCACCCACACAGACAGTGTTGTGAAGAAGGCACAACAGAACCTCTTCAACCTCAGGAGGCTGAAGAAATTTGGCTTGGCCCCTAAAACACTCACATATTTTTACAGATGCACAATTGAGAGTATCCTGTTGGGCTGTATCACCACTTGGTATGGCAACTGCGCCGCCCGCATCCGCAGGGCTCTCAAGACGGTCTGCCCAACGCAACACCGGGAGCAAACTACCTGCCCTTCAGGACACCTACAGCCCCCGATGTTAAAGGAAGGCCAAAAAGATCATCAAGGACATCAACCACCCGAGCTACGGCCTGTTATCATCCAGAAGGAGAGGTCAGTACAGGTGCATCAAAGCTGGGACCGAGAGACTGAAAAACAGCTTCTATCTCAAGGCCATCAGACTGTTAAATAGCCATCACTAGCCGGCTACCACCCGGTTACACAACCCTGCACAATAGAGGCTGCTGCCCTATATACAGTACATAGACTTGGAATCACTGGCCACTTCAATAATGGAACTCTAGTCACTTTAGACATGTTTACATACTGCTTTACTCATCTCATCTCATATGTATATACTATATTCTATTCTACTGTATTTTAGTCAATGCTACTCCGACATTGCTCAATCTAATATTTATATATTTCTTAATTCCATTATTTCACTTTTAGGTTTGTGTGTATTGTTGTGAAGTGTTAGATACTACTGCACTGTTGGAACTAGGAACACAAGCATTTCGCTATACCCAAACATCTGCTAAATATGTGTATGTGACCAATACAATTTTATTTTATTTAGCTAACCCTTCCCCTAACTCTAACCTAACTCTTAACCTTAGCCCCTAACCCCTAGAGCTAGCTAGTGTTAGCCATCTAGCAACCTAACTAACATTAGCCACAACAAATTGTAATTCACATTTTAACATTTTACAAATTCGTAACATATTGTACGAATTGTAATTCCTAACAAATGGATGATGGACATCCACAAATGAATACATACCATACAAAACACAACATATCATACTAAATGGAGGGTCTCGGATTTACATACAGAATAATACGAAATGCTCTGAGACGATTTTGGTCTATCTCCACTCCACCTCACTCAGATATATATTTAGCCTGAGAGAGCAGAGGCTACAGGACGGCCACATACCTAAACACTCACATAGCAGGGTTAAGGACACTTCATATCATTACTTATGACCCACAGTCAGATTTATTTACTGTCTGCCGCCCTAACCACACCGCGTGAACCCGGTGCGGCGCATACTCTATCAGAACTCCCAAACAAAGTCTCATAAAATAATATTGAATTTAGCCACCAGACAACTGAAAACTACACGCAAGGAGTGACTACTCGACTATCTGCTTGTTAAGAGGGCATGTCACCAGCTACTGGGAGATAAATTATCCTGAAAATATTGGCTACATTTTATACAGGTTGGTCAGACCAGTAGCCTAGGCTAAAATATATTTGCATCTATTTCTATACTGAACAAAAATATAAATGCAACATGTAAAGTGTAGATCCCATGTTTCATGAGCCGAAATAAAAGATCCCAGAAATTTTCCATACACACAAAAAGCTTGTCTCTCAAATTTGGTGCACAAATTTGTTTACATCTCTGTTAGTGAGCAATTCTCCTTTGCCAAAATAATCCATTCACCTGACAGGTAAGGCATATCAAGAAGCTGATTAAACAGCATGATCATTACACAAGTGCACCTTGTGCTGGGGAAAATAAAAGGCCACTCTAAAATGTGCAGTTTTGTCACACAACACAATGCCACAGATGGCTCAAGTTTTCAAGGAGGGTGCAATTGGCATGCTGACTGCAGGAATGTCCACCAGAGCTGTTGCCAGAGAGTTGAATGTTAATTTCTCTACTATAAACTGTCTCCAACATCATTTTAGAGAATTTGGCAATACATCCAACCAGCCTCACAACCACAGACCACATTTAACAACGCCAGCCCAGGACCTCCACATCTGGCTTCTTCACTTGTATCATCTGAGACCAGCCACCCGGACAGCTGATGGAACTGAGGAGTATTTCTGTCTGCAATTAAATGCCTTTTGTGGGGGAAAACTAATTCTGATTGGCTGGGCCAGCTCCCCAGTGGGTGGGCCCGGCTTCCAAGTGGGTGGGCCTATGCCCCCCCCCCCCAGGCCCACCCATGATTAGGGCCTAATGAATGAACTGTAACTCAGTAAAATTGTTGCTTTATATTTTTTATCAGTATATAATACATTGATCAATCAATCAATCAATCAAATGTATTTATAAAGCCCTTCTTACATCAGCTGATGTCACAAAGTGCTGCACAGAAACCCAGCCTAAAACCCCAAACAGCCAGTCCTATTCTGGCTGTGCCGGGTGGAGATTATAACAGAACATGGCCAAGATGTTCAAATGTTCATAGATGACCAGCAGGGCCAAATAATAATAATCACAGTGGTTGTCGAGGGTGCAACAGGTCAGCACCTCAGGAGTAAATGTCAGTTGGCTTTTCATAGCCGATCATTCAGAGATCGAGTCTGCGTCTCTCACATGGATAGGCAGATCATTCCATGAAAATGGAGCTCTATAGGAGAAAGCCCTGCCTCCAGCTGTTTGCTTAGAAATTCTAGGGACAGTAAGGAGGCCTGCGTCTTGTGACCATAGCGTACGTGTAGGTATGTACGGCAGCACCAAATCGGAAAGATAGGTAGGAGCAAGCCCATGTAATGCTTTGTAGGTTAGCAGTAAAACCTTGAAATCAGCCCTTGCCTTAACAGGAAGCCAGGGAGGCTAGCAAACACATATGATCAATTGTTTTGGTTGTAGTCAAGATTATAGCAGCTGTGTTTAGCACTAACTGAAGTTTATTTAGTTCTTTATCTGGGTAGCCGGAAATTAGAGCATTGCAGTAGTAGTTTAACCTAGAAGCATGGATTAATTTTTCTGCATAATTTTTGGACAGAAAGTTTCAGATTTTTGCAATGTTACGTAGATGGAAAAAATCTGTCCTTGAAACAGTCTTGATATGTTCATCAAAAGAGAGATCAGGGTCCAGAGTAACGCCGAGGTCCTTCACAGTTTTATTTGAGACGACTTTACAACCATCAAGATTAATTGTCAGATTCAACAGAAGATCTCTTTGTTCCTTGGGACCTAGAACAAGCATCTCTGTTTTGTCCGAGTTTAAAAGTAGAACATTTTCCGCCATCCACTTCCTTATGTCTGAAACACAGGCTTCCAGGGAGGGCAATTTTGAGGCTTCACCATGTTTCATCAAAATGTACAGCTGTGTGTCATGCGCATAGCAGTGAAAGTTAACATTATGTTTCCGAATGACATCACCAAGAGGTAAAATATATAGTGAAAACAACAGTGGTCCTAAAACGGAGCCTTGAGGAACATCGAAATGTACAGTTGATTTGTCAGAGGACAAACCATCCACAGACACAAACTGATATCTTTCTGACAGATAAGATCTAAACCAGGCCAGAACTTGTCCATGTAGACCAATATGGGTTTCCAATCTCTCCAAAAGAATGTGGTGATCGATGGTATCAAAAGCAGCACTAAGGTCTAGGAGCACGAGGACAGATGCAGAGCCTCGGTCTGACGCCATTAAAAGGTAATTTACCACCTTCACAAGTGCAGTCTCAGTGCTATGATGGGGTCTAAAACCAGACTGAAGCGTTTCGTATTCATTGTTTGTCTTCAGGAAGGCAGTGAGTTGCCGCGCAACAGCTTTTTCTAAATCTTTTGAGCCGAATGGGAGATTCGATATATGCTGATAGTTTTTTATATTTTCTGGGTCAAGGTTTGGCTTTTTCAAGAGATGCTTTATTACTGCCACTTTTAGTGAGTTTGGTACACATCCGGTGGATAGAGAGCCATTTATTATGTTCAACATAGGAGGGCCAAGCACAGGAAGCAGCTCGTTCAGTAGTTTAGTTGGAATAGGGTCCAGTATGCAGCTTGAAGGTTTAGAGGCCATGATTATTTTCATCAATGTGTCAAGAGATATAGTACTAAAAAACTTGAGTGTCTCTCTTGATCCTTGTTCCTGGCAGAGTTGTGTAGACTCAGGACAGCTGAGCTTTGGAGGAATACGCAGATTTAAAGAGCAGTCCGTAATTTGCTTTCTAATGATCATGATCTTTTCCTCAAATTAGTTCATGAATTTATCACTGCTGAAGTGAAAGCCATCCTCTCTTGGGGAATGCTGCTTTTTAGTTAGATTTGCGACAGTATCAAAAATGCATTTTGGATTGTTCTTATTTTCCTCAATTAAGTTGGAAAAATAGGATGATCGAGCAGCAGTGAGGGCTCTTCGATACTGCACGGTGCTGTCTTTCCAAGCTAGTCGGAAGACTTCCAGTTTGGTGTAGTGCCATTTCCGTTCCAATTTTCTGGAAGCTTGCTCCAGAGCTCGGCTATTTTCTGTATACCAGGCAGCAGGTAGCCTAGTGGTTAGAGCGTTGGACTAGTAACCGAAAGGTTGCAAGATCGAATCCCTGAGCTGACAAGGTAAAAATCTGTCGTTCTGCCCCGAACAAGGCAGTTAACCCACTGTTCCTAGGCCATCATTGAAAATAAGAACAGATTATTTGTTGCGATTGCAAACGTAATAAAATGGTGGTCTGGGATTATGAGGAAAAACATGAAGATCCTTGGAAGTGAGGGATCTAACGTTAAGTAGCCCTATTTTGAGGTATCACAATCTCTTTCAATTATGGCCGGAATGGAGGAGTTCTTTATTCCAGTGAGATTGCTAAGGCGAACACCGCCATGTTTAGTTTTGCCCAACCTGATGCCTTTGATTGACGCACCTGGCAGCGGGAGATTTCCTTCCCAGGAAGTGAGAAGTGGAATCAACAAGGTAGCGGTAATGTGATTGGAGCACATGTGTGTCATCTGCCTTTGATTGGCAGAAAATTGGCTACATGGAATTCAGTTAAATAGCCTGCTAATGCAATGATCAAAGAGATAGCCTACTGTAATAAATAGACTACAATTAACAGAATCTCTTTATTATAGGCTATAGAATAATTTGAGAATGAAAATGTAACCACACTCTTGGTGCATTCTAGGTACTTCCTGATGTCTAGCTGGAAAACTTCAGAGGAAAGTCATTCCCCTCACTGCGTGTGTGTGTGTGTGGCGTAGGCATGTGTGTAGCAGGGGGTGTCCCTTTATGGGGGTGTCCCTTACACACACACTGTTCAGTTCACCAGCTCTTTCCATAGACCAGCTAAAGCACAGTTATAAGGGTGTCTTCATGTAATATGTGTGTTATTTTTATCTTAAGGAATGTCCCTGTGAACATATTTTGCTTGAATAATTTGTTTGATGATCAATATTATATAACTGATTACACCAGCCAATATCAATTGACTGACTCCTACACTGTGCGTGGTTTGGTTTGGGCCCCATTTCATAATCAGGCTTGGGCCTAATTCTCTCAAAGTGAGTTTAGTCCTATGTAGTCCTTCTATATATCACCTCATGGCCCATCAGACCTCCCCAGTGTGAGAAAACATGCACTGGGCACATCTGTCCTAGGTAGAGAACCTTAAGCTTCCTTTTAAAGACTGAATTTGATTAGAACATTTACTGTTTCTTGCTTTTGGGCCAAGGTGTTGGCCTGTTTTAGAAACATTGGTTTTCCGGTTTTTCTTTCAGTTCAAATTAAGAAAAGCCTGTTTGTGAGAGCTTGTTTGCTTGGAGATCCTTGGGGAGTTGGTTGTTGTTGTTGAGCAGAAAACTCTTTATTTAGGACTGGAGTACATGGGGCCTTTGTGATTGGAGGACAGGGCCTATGTGATTTTTCTCAGTTGGTAAGTGCATGGCGCTAGCAACTCTAGGATCGTGGCCATGGGTTAGATTCCTTCAGGGATCATGTACATATACTCAAAATGTTAGCACTTCCTGTACTGTAAGTCGCTTTGGATAAAAGTTTATTTTTCTTATGTAATTTTCTGTAGTTTCTATCCTCTGCAGATGTGCGGGACAGGGAGCTGTTGGCGAAACACAATATCACCCACATCCTATCCATCCATGACACAGCTGCACCCATCCTAAAGGGGAGACCACATCTGTCACGCCTCACCCTGTTACCATGGTGACCAGACAGACCCTTGACCTAGGGCATGTTCAGCAGGACGCAACGTTTTGGAACGTTCAGAAAGACATAGCCTATGTAGAACAAACCTGTATCTCTAACATGTAGAATAAGGAATCACATCAGGTCTACCCATGGCAATTCTATCTAGAACATTCACGAACGTTTGTTAACTGAACGTGGCCCTGCAGTTAAAGCATCTAGGTTCACGGCCTCGTGCTGTGTGATAGGCTAGATCAGCAGTGTTACTTGGTCAATCTAGCTGCTACCGCCTCACTGTGTGTTATGTTGGTATGGAAGAATATGTGGTTTCAGCAGGCTAATGCAATGAGAAGCAGTAGAGATCAATCTAGATCCTACTCTGCTAATATCTTGACCTTCTCAGACTGTCCTTGATCTTGAACAACAAATAGTCACTTGATCCCAGTCGTAGGCCAGCCATGATCTATCACTCTCAACTTGATATAACCATGAGTAAAATGGTTACTTTAACAGGGAAAAGGTTATTCTACATTATAAACTGGGTGGTTTGAGCCCTGAATGCTGATTGGCTGAAAGCTGTGGTATATCATGCCGTATACCATGAGTATGACAAAAACAATAGTTTTTACTGTTTTAATTACTTTTGTAATCATTTTGTGGTATATGGCCAATATACCACGGCTGTATCAAGGCACTCCGCGTTGGCCATATACCACACCCCCTCATGCCTTATTGCATAATTAAACAGTAGGATTATGTAAACTTTTGTGTGTATACTATACAATAGAGATTTTACGACATCTGTGGAAGAAAACAATACGTAAATAATAATACGTAAACAAACTTTGAGTCAAACGCAACTTACATGGTATAGTATTTATGAACGGATCATGTCAACAACACACACTTCTCTGTTACGACTCCTAAAATAGAAAACTGAAATTGTTGTGAAAGTCAAACTTTCTTATCCCCATTTTCAATTGTTATATGGAAAGTAGTACCGACTTCTGGTATCACTCACAAGACAACGGGGTTTTACCTCAAGTTATGTAATTGAAGGTGCAGCTGCCAAAACACTGTGAATTTCTGTTTGATTTGATACTGCATGTTACTGTGTTTTAATTATTTAACAGCTTTTCAACAAAACATATGTCATTTAATTTGCAGCTGAATGTGCTCGGTTAGGTATATTGTTATCTGCATTTTCTTATTTTCTATATTTATTCATGACATAAAAGTGTAACTCTATTAAATGTTACTCTGGTTTTTCAGATAGGGCTACATTCAGATGTTCAAATATGTATACGAAAGAGCGGGAAATGTGTGTGTGCGTGAGTGTGTGTGTGTGAGAAAAAGATAGAGGACAAATCTCAAACTGAGAATGCCAAAATGAGCTGTGTGGTTAGCAACTAGTTTTCATTCAGTGCTGTTGACTGCAGCTGTTAAAGTTGCACAGACTATAACATATTTGTGTACAAACACACGTCCACACACGACATTCAGTTGTACAATTGACTAGGTATCCCCCTTTCCCTATTGCCTCAGAACTTTCATCTTTTCTCATTGAAAGCCAGCATGAAAACCACGTCCCGATCTCTGTACACTTTCTCAGTCTGTGACAGCATGTCAGTTAGTTGTTGTGTGTACACTAGTGTGTTTTCACTACTATTACGCTGAAGAGAGAACTTCTAATACAGTATCACGACCCAGTCTGATCAGCCAAAAACTTATATTAAAAGCACATGTTAAACACAAAGACTCAAAACAATGCTGCTATCGCCTTTCACTAACCCTTCCTCATCCATAGTTGATGGGCTAAGAATGGCTTATGATATAGTTACAACAGAACTAAGAATGGCTTTTGATATAGTTACAACAGAACTAAGAATGGCTTTTGATATAGTTACAACAGAACTACGAATGGCTTATGATATAGTTACAACAGAACTAAGAATGGCTTTTGATATAGTTACAACAGAACTAAGAATGGCTTATGATATAGTTACAACAGAACTAAGAATGGCTTATGATATAGTTACAACAGAACTAAGAATGGCTTATGATATAGTTACAACAGAACTAAGAATGGCTTATGATATAGTTACAACAGAACTAAGAATGGCTTATGATATAGTTACAACAGAACTAAGAATGGCTTATGATATAGTTACAACAGAACTAAGAATGGCTTATGATATAGTTACAACAGAACTAAGAATGGCTTATGATATAGTTACGACAGAACTAAGAATGGCTTATGATATAGTTACAACAGAACTAAGAATGGCTTATGATATAGTTACGACAGAACTATGAATGGTTTATGACAGCTATAACACAGCTAACGTCCCAATCTCACTTGGGCCAATAAATATAACGATAATTACAACCATCAACTATAAATCGTTGGCAAGTCGTCACACTATTATAAAATACTTTATCATTGTACCTATCAATCAACTGATGAACAGTCGAGAAGCAATAGCGTAATGACTCAGATGTCTGTTTGTCGTTCTGCAGGCTAATAGCCAGTCAGCTGGAGGGTTTATTTGCATACTCAACAGTCAACGAGTAGACTGACTGATTGATTTCTGGGAAGATGGCTCTGTGGTTTTGGATAGGGGAGAGGTTAGCTAGCAACCTGGTCAAGTTTACATCAGCAAATTTAGAAGAAATGTATTACGCTTATCAATATAAATATGAACCTGATCTTTTTTCATTGCAGTGTGTGTTTCGCCACCCTTTAATTCACTGCACACAGTTTTGGTCAGGATTGTGTGGTAACTTGTGGTTAGGACCAGGATATCAGCAGTTGCTATGATGATTATTGGTGTTGACTGTGTTGTATTGTAGTTTACTATGCTGATTATGATGACTCATTATTTTGATGACCAGTTGAGAAGGTTAATTAGAAAATGTCAAGACATAAGGATATTTCTGAATTAATGTTAGCAGAAAGCAGTCCCATCAGTCATATGCATATACAGTATACATGGTAGGACATCTTCTATAACATTAGACAGTTCCCAGTTCCATAGATACAATAGCTAAATGCATGCGTCCTTCTTTCTGTCGGTGGTGTGTGTATGCGTGTGTATGTGTGTGTGCACATGCGACTGACAGAACTGTCCTGTTGGAGGACTCCTGCGGCTCAGTCTGTCCCAGAGGGCCGAGGGGTTTTTGCGGAGGTGCAGTCATATCGGGACAGAGTAGTTTCTGCCCGCTGGGGCCATGGGCTCACCATCAGCTGTCAGGTGCACATTCACCACACACACACACACACACACACACACACACACACACACACACACACACACACACACACACACACACAGAGTTCAAACTATGATAAAGAGCCTTATCACTAGGCAGATTGGCTAACATTCTGACACATTGCTTATAGCTAAATGTATAATTGGGTCTATTGTTGACTTGTGTTGTTCAGCTCGTCATTGTCCTCCAAAGGAGATGACCTACCTATGTCTTCCTGCTGCTGATGCCTCCAAACAAAGCCTGTAAGTGTGTGTTCTGTGTGTGTGTGCTCACGCTCGTGTGTGCATAATGTGCGTGGGTGGTTTACATATACATTACGTTTATTACAGTATAACCCCTAAACAGTTTACAATAAACCAAACTCTAAGTTTGTGTTTTCTATCTCCTTTCCGTCCCCAGAAACCAGTTCTTTAAGGACCGCATCATATTCATCCACGAGTCCATCCTCAAAGGGAAGGGATGCCTGGTTCGCTGGTGAGAACTTGTTTAAATGTATTTATCATTGTTTTAATATATGAATGATGATTGATGTACTGTATTGATGACTTGATCATTCATTGATTGACTGATGTGTTCCCAGTGTGGCAGGTGTTTCCTGTAGTGTTGCATTGGTGGTGGTGAACATCATGACTGTTACTGGGCGGGGCTGAGTGGCATCGTTATCTGCGGTGAGCGTGGTGCAGCCGTGTGCTTTGTGTGTATTGTTAGATATTACTGCACTGTTGGAGCTAGAAACATAAGCATTTCACTATACCCGCAATGACATCTACTAAACACGTGTATGTGACAAATAAAATGTCATTTGACATTGTGTTCCTACACCAGCTAGAGGACTAGCTGGTCAGAGTCAACAGGTCTTTTCTCTTTCTTCTCTCTTTCCCTCACCTATTGAGCCTTTGCTCTCCTCCTCTCATCTTGATCTCTCTCAGCTTCCCGAGTGTTGACTGTCCTCCACTCTGCCTGGTTCTTTATCTCTCTCACCTTCCCGAGTGTTGACTGTCCTCCACTCTGCCTGGTTCTTTATCTCTCTCACCTTCCCGAGTGTTGACTGTCCTCCACTCTGCCTGGTTCTTTATCTCTCTCACCTTCCCGAGTGTTGACTGTCCTCCACTCTGCCTGGTTCTTTATCTCTCTCACCTTCCCGAGTGTTGACTGTCCTCCACTCTGCCTGGTTCTTTATCTCTCTCAGCTTCCCGAGTGTTGACTGTCCTCCACTCTCCCTGGTTCTTTATCTCTCTCACCTTCCCGAGTGTTGACTGTCCTCCACTCTGCCTGGTTCTTTATCTCTCTCACCTTCCCGAGTGTTGACTGTCCTCCACTCTCCCTGGTTCTTTATCTCTCTCACCTTCCCGAGTGTTGACTGTCCTCCACTCTGCCTGGTTCTTCTCTATCAATCTCCACCTTATGGTCTCTCTCTGCTTCCTTTCAACTATCCATTTCTTGTGACTCGTCCTTTCTTGTGACACTCTTTCCTGCTGTCTCTCTCTCTGTTCTCAGTATACAGTGCATTAAGAAAGTTTTCAGACTTTTTCCACATTTTGTTACGTTATGAAGTTATTTTAAAATGGATTAAATTGTCCCCCCCCCTCATTAATCTACAAACAATACCCATAATAACAAAGCAAAAGGTATTCATACCCTTTACGCAGTACTATGTTGAAGCACCTTTGGCAACGATTACAGTCTTGAGTCTTCTTGGGTATGACGCTACAAGCTTAGAACACATGTACACACGCACACACACACACATATATATATATCGGCAAGTCGGGTTGGAGCGAGTAGTCGCATTTCGCTTCGCTCCACAGGTAGTATTACATTTCATTTCATTTCATTACAGTACAACGGTTTGATTTGTTTGATCTTAGCAAATTTTTCTTAGCTAGCTACATAGCCGTCTTTGTATCAAAGATAATTGTGTAGTTTAGAGTAATTATCGAGGTTAGCTAGCCAGCTATTTTCGTCCTTCTAACGTAGTCAACACTGCTAGCTAGCCAGCTAGCCAACTTCTACCGAATAGCAGCACTGTAGAAACTATTACATTACAACGGAACGACTTGATTAGTGTGGTGTTAGCTAGCTACATAGTTGTCTTTGCTGTCTTTGTATCTAAGATAATTGTGTAGTTTAGAGTAATTATCGAGGTTAGCTAGCCAGCTATTTTCGTCCGCCGCGCCGCCGTTCTCCTACCTAGTCAACACTGCTAGCTAGCCAGCTAGCCAACTTCTACCGAATAGCAGCACTGTAGAAACTATTACATTACAACGGAACGACTTGATTAGTGTAGTGTTAGCTAGCTACATAGTTGTCTTTGCTGTCTTTGTATCCAAGATAATTGTGTAGTTTAGAGTAGTTATCGAGGTTATCGAGGTTACCTAGCCAGTTATCGAGGTTACCTAGCCAGCTACACTTTCAAACAAAGTCAGCAACGCAGCCACTGCTAGCTAGCCTACTTCACCAGCCAGCAGTACTGTATCATTTTAGTCAATAAGATTTTTTGCAACGTAAGCTTAACTTTCTGAACATTCGAGACGTGTAGTCCACTTGTCATTCCAATCTCCTTTGCATTAGCGTAGCCTATTCTGTAGCCTGTCAACTATGTGTCTGTCTATCCCTCTTCTCTCCTCTCTGCACAGACCATACAAACGCTTCACACCGCGTGGCCGCTGCCACTCTAACCTGGTGGTCCCAGCGCGCACGACCCACGTGGAGTTCCAGGTCTCCGGCAGTCTCTGGAACTGCCGATCTGCGGCCAACAAGGCAGAGTTCATCTCAGACTATGCTTCCCTCCAGTCCCTCCACTTCTTGGCACTGACGGAAACATGGATTACCACAGATAACACTGCTACTCCTACTGCTCTCTCCTCGTCTGCCCACGTGTTCTCGCACAACCCGAGAGCTTCTGGTCAGCGGGGTGGTGGCACTGGGATCCTCATCTCTCCCAAGTGGACATTCTCTCTTTCTCCCCTGACCCATCTGTATATCGCCTCCTTTGAATTCCATGCTGTCACAGTTACCAGCCCTTTCAAGCTTAACATCCTTATCATTTATCGCCCTCCAGGTTCCCTTGGAGAGTTCATCAATGAGCTTGACGCCTTGATAAGTTCCTTTCCTGAGGATGGCTCACCTCTCACAGTTCTGGGTGACTTTAACCTCCCCACGTCTACCTTTGACTCATTCCTCTCTGCCTCCTTCTTTCCACTCCTCTCCTCTTTTGACCTCACCCTCTCACCTTCCCCCCCTACTCACAAGGCAGGCAATATGCTTGACCTCATCTTTACTAGATGCTGTTCTTCCACTAATCTCATTGCAACTCCCCTCCAAGTCTCCGACCACTACCTTGTATCCTTTTCCCTCTCGCTCTCATCCAACACTTCCCACACTGCCCCTACTCGGATGGTATCGCGCCGTCCCAACCTTCGCTCTCTCTCCCCCGCTACTCTCTCCTCTTCCATCCTATCATCTCTTCCCTCTGCTCAAACCTTCTCCAACCTATCTCCTGATTCTGCCTCCTCAACCCTCCTCTCCTCCCTTTCTGCATCCTTTGACTCTCTATGTCCCCTATCCTCCAGCCCGGCTCGGTCCTCCCCTCCTGCTCCGTGGCTCGACGACTCATTGCGAGCTCACAGAACAGGGCTCCGGGCAGCCGAGCGGAAATGGAGGAAAACTCGCCTCCCTGCGGACCTGGCATCCTTTCACTCCCTCCTCTCTACATTCTCCTCTTCTGTCTCTGCTGCTAAAGCCACTTTCTACCACTCTAAATTCCAAGCATCTGCCTCTAACCCTAGGAAGCTCTTTGCCACCTTCTCCTCCCTCCTGAATCCTCCTCCCCCTCCCCCCCCTCCTCCCTCTCTGCGGATGACTTCGTCAACCATTTTGAAAAGAAGGTCGACGACATCCGATCCTCGTTTGCTAAGTCAAACGACACCGCTGGTTCTGCTCACACTGCCCTACCCTGTGCTTTGACCTCTTTCTCCCCTCTCTCTCTCCAGACGAAATCTCGCGTCTTGTGACGGCCGGCCGCCCAACAACCTGCCCGCTTGACCCTATCCCCTCCTCTCTTCTCCAGACCATTTCCGGAGACCTTCTCCCTTACCTCACCTCGCTCATCAACTCATCCTTGACCGCTGGCTACGTCCCTTCCGTCTTCAAGAGAGCGAGAGTTGCACCCCTTCTGAAAAAACCTACACTCGATCCCTCCGATGTCAACAACTACAGACCAGTATCCCTTCTTTCTTTCTCTCCAAAACTCTTGAACGTGCCGTCCTTGGCCAGCTCTCCTGCTATCTCTTTCAGAATGACCTTCTTGATCCAAATCAGTCAGGTTTCAAGACTAGTCATTCAACTGAGACTGCTCTTCTCTGTGTCACGGAGGCGCTCCGCACTGCTAAAGCTAACTCTCTCTCCTCTGCTCTCATCCTTCTAGACCTATCGGCTGCCTTTGATACTGTGAACCATCAGATCCTCCTCTCCACCCTCTCCGAGTTGGGCATCTCCGGCGCGGCCCACGCTTGGATTGCGTCCTACCTGACAGGTCGCTCCTACCAGGTGGCGTGGCGAGAATCTGTCTCCGCACCACGTGCTCTCACCACTGGTGTCCCCCAGGGCTCTGTTCTAGGCCCTCTCCTATTCTCGCTATACACCAAGTCACTTGGCTCTGTCATATCCTCACATGGTCTCTCCTATCATTGCTATGCAGACGACACACAATTAATCTTCTCCTTTCCCCCTTCTGATAACCAGGTGGCGAATCGCATCTCTGCATGTCTGGCAGACATATCAGTGTGGATGACGGATCACCACCTCAAGCCGAACCTCGGCAAGACGGAGCTGCTCTTCCTCCCGGGGAAGGACTGCCCGTTCCATGATCTCGCCATCACGGTTGACAACTCCATTGTGTCCTCCTCCCAGAGTGCTAAGAACCTTGGCGTGATCCTGGACAACACCCTGTTGTTCTCAACTAACATCAAGGCGGTGACCCGTTCCTGTAGGTTCATGCTCTACAACATTCGCAGAGTACGACCCTGCCTCACACAGGAAGCGGCGCAGGTCCTAATCCAGGCACTTGTCATCTCCCGTCTGGATTACTGCAACTCGCTGTTGGCTGGGCTCCCTGCCTGTGCCATTAAACCCCTACAACTCATTCAGAACGCCGCAGCCCGTCTGGTGTTCAACCTTCCCAAGTTCTCTCACGTCACCCCGCCCCTCCGCTCTCTCCACTGGCTTCCAGTTGAAGCTCGCATCCGCTACAAGACCATGGTGCTTGCCTACGGAGCTGTGAGGGGAACGGCACCTCCGTACCTTCAGGCTCTGATCAGGCCCTACACCCAAACAAGGGCACTGCGTTCATCCACCTCTGGCCTGCTCGCCTCCCTACCTCTGAGGAAGTACAGTTCTCGCTCAGCCCAGTCAAAACTGTTCGCTGCTCTGGCACCCCAATGGTGGAACAAACTCCCTCACGACGCCAGGTCAGCGGAGTCAATCACCACCTTCCGGAGACACCTGAAACCCCACCTCTTTAAGGAATACCTAGGATAGGATAAAGTAATCCTTCTAACCCCCCCCTTAAAAGAGTTAGATGCACTATTGTAAAGTGGTTGTTCCACTGGATATCATAAGGTGAATGCACCAATTTGTAAGTCGCTCTGGATAAGAGCGTCTGCTAAATGACTTAAATGTAATGTAAATGTAAATGTATTGGGGACTTTCTCCCATTCTTCTCTGCAGATCCTCTCAAGCTCTGTCAGGTTGGATGGGGAGTGTCGCTGCACAGCAATTTTCAGGTCTCTCCAGAGATGTTAGATCGGGTTCAAGTCCGGGCTCTGGCTGGGCCACTCAAGGACATTCAGAGACTTGTCCCGAAGCCACTTCTGCGTTGTCTTGGCTGTGTGCTTAGGGTCGTTGTCCTGTTGGAAGGTGAACCTTCACCCCAGTCTGATGTCCTGAGTGCTCTGGAGCAGGTTTTCATCAATGATCTCTCTGTACTTTGCTCCGTTCATCTTTCCCTGGATCCTGACTAGTCTCCCAGTCCCTGCCACTGAAAAACATAACCACAGCATGATGCTGCCACCACCATGCTTCCCCATAGGGATGGTGCCAGGTTTCCTCCAGACTTGACAGTTAGCATTCAGGCCAAAGAGTTCAATCTTGGTTTCATCAGACCAGATAATTTTGTTTCTCATGGTCTGATAGTCCTTTAGGTGCCTTTTGACACACGTCAATCGGGCTGTTGTGTGCATTTTACTGAGGAGTGGCTTCTGTCTGGCCACTCTACCATAAAGGACTGATTGATAGAATGCTACAGAGATGGCTGTCCTTCTGGAAGGTTCTCGCATCTCTACAGAGGAACTCTGGAGCTCTGTTAGAGTGACCATCAGGTTCTTGGTCACCTCCCTGACCAAGGCCCTTCTCCTCTGATTGCTCAGTTTGGCCCGGCAACCAGCTCTAGGAAGAGTCTTGGTGGTTCCAAACTTCCTCCATTTAAGAATGATGGAGGCCACTGTGTTCTTGGGTACCTTCAACGCTGCAGAATGTTTTTGCTACCCATCCCCAGATCTGTGACTCTAAACAATCTACAGACAATTCCTTCGACCTCATGGCTTAGTTTGTGCTCTGACATGCACTGTCAACTTTGGGCTCTTATATAGACAGTTGTGTGCCTTTCCAAATCATGTGCAATCAATTGAATTTACCACAGGTGAACTCCAATCAATTTGTAGAAACATCTCAAGGATGATCAATGGAAACAGGATGCACCTGAGCTCAATTTCGAGACTCATAGCAAAGGTCTGAATACTTATGTAAATAAGTTATGTTTTTTATTTTTAATAAATGTGCAAACATTTAAAAAAAAATCTGTTTTCGCTTTGTCATTCTGGGGTACTGTGTGTAGATTGATGAGGAACAAAAATGTACTAATCCATAAGGCTGTAATTGAGTCAAGGGGTCTGAATACTTTCCGAATGCGGTGTAGGTTATGGTTTAAGACAAGTATGAGAAGAACCCTTTCAACGATGAAGAGGAGATTGGAGCCCTTCTGTTGCCAAAGTCTCAGACCATCAGTGACTCCATAGCAACGGCCACGGCACCAGCAACACATGACCCCATGTCTCCAGCCAGACACCTGTCACTCACGCAACGCCCAGCCAATCCTTGTGTCTCACTGCATAGATATGGGCTGGACTTGAGTTCCATATTCGCAGTCAACCAACTTTAAATCGACCAACTTTGATGGAGGCAAATGTGCAAAATTCCAAGTTGTCAAAAATATGATATGGGTCATATGTTTGCAAATGTGAATGCTGTCACAAGGGGATTTCTCAGTGGTCCCTGTGTGTGATTGGGGTCTTCTTTGACATGGGCTCCTTTCCCCCTAACTGTCACAGCAACATGGAAGAGCAATCCATCTGACAGCACAGCAAACATACTTTACTATAGGCTAAATGCAATCCACACCAAGACACAGGTACTCCTCTCATTTGATCATCTCCTTCACCCCTCTCCATACACATGCTCCTCTTTCTGTGAGTGTTGTGTGGGTTTGTGTGTGTGCTTTGCGTGTAATACTTATATGAAACTCCGCACTGCATCTTTATAGACCAACAGAATTTTGATTGTATGTATATTCAAGATTAGTCAAGAAAAAATATTCTGACATATTATTAAAAAAGAAACAAAACGTGTCTACTGTTTTCAAGTGGTATATGACTTTGCAAGCTCAGCTGCATTTCAATTTGTTCTCCACAGGAAGGCAATGTTCTTTATCACAATCATAATTAGCCTATGACTTTAGTAATTACAATGATTATACCTAGGCTACTTACTTTTTTTCCAATATGCCTTAGATGAAAAATTAGGCACCCAGTATGTTTCTTACATCTTCAGGCTTATTTGAGATCAAGTTTTCCCAATCCTTGAGGCTGTATCAATTGCACTTCTTGGACAGGGAATTAGGCCAAACGATTTGTATCATGAACATAAAATTTCACTGGCAGGATGTATGCTTGATTTGTATCATGAACATAAAATATCACTGGCAGGATGTATGCTTCTATTTAGCCCATTACATGGGTTTATATAACTTCAAAGAATTGTTTTGCTCTCTACTACGGTGAATAGATTGTCCCACTTTCCAGGATTGCGGGTGTCCCGTGAGGGTTTCCCCCTGCTGTTTACGGGAGGCTTGCGCAGATAAGGTTCACAGAACTTAGCAGGTGCACATCGCTCTACTCGCCCCGCCCACTCCACAACTATGATTTAAGTTAAGTTGTCACGCTGCATTATGATCTTTCGAGACTGATTGATTTCAAAACTCAAAGGGGTTTCGAGTTTCAGAGGTAAGTCATGGACACTTGCTCTGCTCCCTCTAAAACATATAGGCTACCTGCAGCAAAAGATAAATTCACATCCAATTAAACGTTTTCAAAAGTGAATGTAGCCTATTCTTTAATTATTTTAATAAAATGTACATACTTGATCTGCAAGTTTACGCAAGCAATTTGGCATAAAAAAATGGAATCATAATATTTTTGCAGACATTTGTAATAAAATGTATATGTGCTGGATCATTTATAGACTAAATATCTGAATGCTTGTCTACAGCGTCTCTTGGCTAGAGATGAATCCGGATTCGGACTACGGCATGTCTACAGTGAGCTGTGGAAACGGGAAGCTCCGCTCGTGGCTGATCGAGCAGGTTGACACCGGGAACTACGCGGGCCTCGTGTGGGAGAACGACGACAAGAGCATCTTCAGGATACCGTGGAAGCACGCAGGCAAGCAGGACTACAACCGGGACGAGGATGCCGCTCTCTTCAAGGTACTGTATGATACGGGGCCTCAACGGAATGTCTCTCAACTGTTGCATTTACGCACTGCATTTGTTAGAGATGTGTATTATACACTTGACCAAAATATTGGACATTTAGTTGTGTTGGTTGCAAACAGAACTATTAGACTAAAGATGAGTTCATTTCGTGCGCTTTGGGTAGGTTGAAGTGCCAAATCCCAGAAGCACAGGACTTGTTTTCAACTCATGCACAACTGCACCGGTGATTCGTTAACCATATCTCACGGCTCGGTTTTGTGTGACATTCCTGCAGGCTTGGGCGCTGTTTAAGGGCAAGTTTCGTGAGGGCATCGACAAACCGGACCCGCCAACGTGGAAGACGCGCCTGCGGTGCGCACTCAACAAAAGTAACGACTTCGAAGAACTCGTGGAAAAGAGTCAACTGGACATCTCAGACCCCTACAAAGTCTACCGGATCATACCCGAGGGCGCCAAGAGACGTCAGTATAATTATATTCTATCAATTCTAGAAAATTGTATCAATTCTACCCGGTATTCTATCAATTTAAGTGGCATTCCAATACATGCAAAAAAAATCAACTTCTTGTTTTTATCATATACTGTACACCACCATCAGTAGGAAACAGAGTTGTCCCACACTCACCCGATGGTTTTTTTGTAGGGGGGGGGGGGGGGGGGGATATGGTTTTGATAGGGGGGTAGGGTTTTGACAGGGTTTGATGGGGGGGGGGTTGATAGGGTTTGATGGGGGGGGGGGGGGGGGGGTAGGGTTTTGATAGGGGGGGGTAGGGTTTTGATAGGGTTTGATGGGGGGGGGGGGGGGGTAGGGTTTTGATAGGGTTTGATGGGGGGGGGGGGTTTGATAGGGTTTATAGGGGCCAGTGAGTTCTGTACAAATACACATCAGTATGCTGGACAATCAAGCTGCCAAACCACAAGACACTGTGAATTAGTTACAGCCAACTGTAGGATAAAGTCCTGATTATGCTTGTGCATGTGTAATAATGAACGTATTATTCTCTTATGAACTTTGAGAGCGCAATGAATGTGTGTGTGTCTGTGTTTTGTTTCAATTATTCCTCCTGTGTAACAGATTTCTTGCTATCAGGATCCAAACAGGAGGATGGTGGCAGCCCGCAGACTCCCCCGAGCTATCCCATGCACCCCTCCTACCCCGCCCTACAGACTCAGGTAACTATTACAAGGAAGGCTGTGCGTGTGTGTGTGTGCGTGTGTGTGTGCAGTGTTGGGGAAGATATTCAGAAATATAGTTAACCAATTACTTCACACTGGAAGAAGTTAAGCTACACTAAAGCGCCCATTAAGAAACATATAGTTTAACTAAAGTTACTGTGAAAAAGTAGTTCACTACATCAAAACTACTTTAAATGTCAAATGGCATAGAATACAGATTGCAAGACAGATATTAACAGAATGTGTAATTTAGCCTATTTAACACAGACTGTGTTTAAAGTGAGAATTAGTCATGTCTGATGCCCAAAAAGAAAGGAAATTCTCTGCTTCACCCATCTTTTCTTTTTGCAAAAAAAGTAGTGTGTAGTTCCAGTATTTAGCTACATGGCAAAAAAAGTTGTGTGTAGTTCCAGTATTTAGCTACATGGCAAAAAAAGTTGTGTGTAGTTCCAGTATTTAGCTACATGGCAAAAAAAGTTGTGTGTAGTTCCAGTATTTAGCTACATGGCAAAAGAAGTAACTACCTACTAAAAACACTATCTAGATTTGAATATAGTTCAACTACCACCAAGCTACTGCAAAATGTAGTTAAATTACTAGTTGAACTACATGTACAGTGAGGGAAAAAAGTATTTGATCCCCTGCTGATTTTGTACGTTTGCCCACTGACAAAGAAATGATCAGTCTGTAATTTTAATGGTAGGTTTATTTGAACAGTGAGAGACAGAATATCAACAAAAATATCCAGAAAAACGCATGTCAAAAATGTTATAAATTGATTTGCATTTTAATGAGGGAAATAAGTATTTGACCCCCTCTGCAAAACATGACTTAGTACGTGGTGGCAAAACCCTTGTTGGCAATCACAGAGGTCAGATGTTTCTTGTAGTTGGCCACCAGGTTTGCACACATCTCAGGAGGGATTTTGTCCCACTCCTCTTTGCAGATCTTCTTCAAGTCATTAAGGTTTCGAGGCTGACATTTGGCAACTCGAACCTTCAGCTCCCTCCACAGATTTTCTATGGGATTAAGGTCTGGAGACTGGCTAGGCCACTCCAGGACCTTAATGTGCTTTTTCTTGAGCCACTCCTTTGTTGCCTTGGCCGTGTGTTTTGGGTCATTGTCGTGCTGGAATACCCATCCACGACACATTTTCAATACCCTGGCTGAGGGAAGGAGGTTTTCACCCAAGATTTGACGGTACATGGCCCTGTCCATCGTCCCTTTGATGCGGTGAAGTTGTCCTGTCCCCTTAGCAGAAAAACACCCCCAAAGCATAATGTTTCCACCTCCATGTTTGACGGTGAGGATGGTTTCTTGGGGTCATAGGCAGCATTCCTCCTCCTCCAAACACGGCAAGTTGAGTTGATGCCAAAGAACTCCATTTTGGTCTCATCTGACCACAACACGTTCACCCAGTTGTCCTCTGAATCATTCAGATGTTCATTGGCAAACTTCAGACGGGCATGTATATGTGCTTTCTTGAGCAGGGGGACCTTGCGGACGCTGCAGGATTTCAGTCCTTCACGGCGTAGTGTGTTACCAATTGCTTTCTTGGTGACTATGGTCCCAGCTGCCTTGAGATCATTGACAAGATCCTCCTGTGTAGTTCTGGGCTGATTCCTCACCGTTCTCATGATCATTGCAACTCCACGAGGTGAGATCTTGCATGGAGTCCCAGGCCGAGGGAGTTTAACAGTTATTTAGTGTTTCTTCCATTTGCGAATAATCGCACCAACTGTTGTCACCTTCTCACCAAGCTGCTTGGCAATGGTCTTGTAGCCCATTCCAGCCTTGTGTAGATCTACAATATTGTCCCTGACATCCTTGGAGAGCTCTTTGGTCTTGGCCATGGTGGAGAGTTTAGAATCTGATTGATTGATTGCTTCTGTGGACAGGTGTCTTTTATACAGGTAACAAACTGAGATTAGGAGCACTCCCTTTAACAGTGTGCTCCTAATCTCAGCTCGTTACCTGTATGAAAGACACCTGGGAGCCAGAAATCTTTCTGATTGAGAGGGGGTCAAATACTTATTTCCCTCATTAAAATGCAAATCAATTTATAACATTTTTGACATGCGTTTTTCTGGATATTTTTGTGGTTATTCTGTCTCTCACTGTTCAAATAAACCTACCATTAAAAGTATAGACTGATCAATTCTTTGTCAGTGGGTAAACGTACAAAATCAGCAGGGGATCAAATACTTTTTTCCCTCACTGTAGTTCACTACTCCCAACACTGCGTGCATGTGTGAGAGAGAGACAGCTGCACAAATCTCTGTCTCTATGTGTGCAGATGTGATGGTTTGACTGAGGGGTATCTCCCTGTCTCTATGTGTGTAGATGTCTGGGTACATGTCCAATGCAGAGCGAGGATGGATGAGGGACTATCTTCCAGAGCAGACCTCGCTCCCTGAGCTGCCCTATGGCCAGTGTTCCTACCCCTCACGCAGCCTACCCTGGGCCCAGGGCCCCAGCATGGACAACGGTAGGCCCAATACCACCAATACCACAGCATCCATGTTTGTTTGTATGAGAGAATGTAATTTAGGGTGTGTAGATGTGTAGTCAGAATCACCTTTATTCACCAAATACATTTGCATGTACAGGAATTTGACTTGGTGAAATGGTGCAGCCACAATAAACAGGATATACAGACAACATACTGTATGTAGAAGCAGAGTTTACACAAATCCATGTGGTATGTACACAATGTAGACTGTAAGCTAAGAACTACAAGCTACACTATAAACACTAAGTTACATTATAAATTATGTATGTAGAGATGTATAAATAAAGAAATAAAAAATGTACAGGATGATGTGCGGTTGGGGAAATATGTAAATGAAAGAGTCAGGTGCATATGAGTGTGTGCAGAGAGTAAAGAGCAATTTGCCATTCTAGGATGATAGACTATGTACTATGAATTAGAAAATGTATCGTGGACCAGGTGGCCCAGTTGGTGAGGGTCAACCAGCTATTCAGGCGATGGGAGTTATGTTCACATGGGCCTACATACCAACTTGACATTGCTCAAATAACTTGCTTTTCACGTGATTGTCGATTCGACCCATGATATTTGTGTGTATGCTGTTCTGTTGTGTGTTGGAATAAGTGCCTTTATTCAGGTACTGTCTCTCTGTGTTTGCAGGGTACCAGATTACAGGGTCCTTCTACACCTACCCTACTGATGGCCAGCCCTCCCCCTTCACACTGGACACCAGCATGAGATCAGCTGAGGCACTCTCAGGTACAATATACAGTGTACACACACACTTATTTACTTCACGTATGACTTGCCAATAACACATTTTGTTCCACGTAATTGGTATTATATTGTGTTAGCTCTGACCATTACTCCCTCCTCCACCCCAGATATGGGGTTACATGTGTCAGTGTTCTACCGGGACTCCTTGTGGAGGGAGGTGACCACCTCCAGTCCTGAAGGCTGTCGCATCACTCCCTGCTCCCCAGACGACAAGCTCTATTCCCCCACTGGAGGTCCAGACCTGGTGCCCCTACCCCTGGACAGCCTGCCAGCCCTGGGGAGGGGGGAGGAGTGCCCCCCCAGCCCCCCTGGTGGTACCCTGGAGAGGGGCGTGCTGCTATGGATGGCCCCAGATGGCCTCTACGCTCGGCGGCTGTGCCAGGAGAGAGTGTTCTGGGAGGGAGGGTTATCGCCCTACGGAGATAAACCCAACAAGCTGGAGAGAGAACACACCTGTAAACTACTGCACACACAGGACTACTTTGCAGGTGAGTTAACGTACACTGCAGGCAGGCAGGCGGGCACGCACCCACACACTTGTCTCATTCACTGGCAAACCAAACCACTCTCTGTTGTCATGCTGTTTCCTGGTCATGAACAGGAAGCAGATACGTCCTCATTTCCTTGAAATATGATGAGATTGCCTCCATAATCCCCAACACACACTTTTAAGAATGACACATGACACACAGTAGTGACCTCATCCCCGCCCACCTACCACAGATGTGTTCAGCCTGATTGGTCTAATTTGCATATAGAACCAGGAGTTTCCATCCAGTCACACAACCTCTAAAGTCACCACCACACCAGCTCATAAGAATTCCCTTTGACCAAAATGTATTAACCCTTTATAGGGGGTTAAGCCTTTATAGGGGGTCTAGATTGAATCCTCTTTCTCCCTCCCTGCAATCTGTCCTCTCTACCTAACCATCTCTACCTCACCTCTCTCCCTGTTTGTCTCAGAGCTGCGGGGCTATGCCCACCACGTCTCTCCTCTGTACCTAATCTAACCATTTCCACCTCACCTCCCTCCCTCAGAGCTGCGGGGCTATGCCCACCATGTCTCTTCTCTGTACCTAATATAACCATCTCCACCTCACCTCCCTCCCTCCCTGTTTGTCTCAGAGCCACGGGGCTATGCTCACCATGTCTCTCCTCTGTACCTAATCTAACCATCTCCACCTCACCTCCCTCCCTCCCTGTTTGTGTCAGAGCTGCAGGGCTATGCTCACCATGTCTCTCCTATGTACCTAACCTAACCATCTAGACCCTATTAACCACTTATTTCTCTCTGTCTACCAGAGCTGCAGGGCTATGCCCTCCACGGCCGGCCCCCTCCACGTCTCCAGGTGCTGCTGAGTTTTGGAGACGAGTGTCTGGACCCGCAGAGACAGAGGAGGACCCTCACTGTACAGGTACAGTATATAACTATCACCTAATATCAATATGACCTCTACTACCTGTATTCAACCACTCTCTCTACTTTACCCAAACCCCATCCCCTAATCCTGGCCCTCTCTCCACCCCCTAACCTCTCTCCATTCTACTCAAATCAAACTGTATTTGTCACATGCTTCGTAAACAATAGGTGTAGACCAGTGGTGTAAAGTACAAACGTAAAAATACTTTAAAGTACTTCTTAAGTCGTTTTTTGGGGGTCTGTACTTTACTTTTTATATTTTTGACAACTTTCACTTTTACTTCACTACATTCCTAAAGAAAATAATGTACTTTTTACAGCATACATTTTCCCTGACACCCAAAAGCACTCGTTACATGATGAATGCTTAGCAGGAAAGGAAAATGGTCCAATTGACGCACTTATCAAGATAACACGTGGTCATCCCTACTGACTCTGACTCACTAAACACAAATGCATCATTTGTAGATGATGTCTGAGTGTTGGAGTGTGCCCCTGGCTATCTGTAAATGATGTCTGAGTGTTGGGGTGTGCCCCTGGCTATCTGTAAATGATGTCTGAGTGTTGGGGTGTGCCCCTGGCTATCTGTAAATGATGTCTGAGTGTTGGAGTGTGCCCCTGGCTATCTGTAAATGATGTCTGAGTGTTGGAGTGTGCCCCTGGCTATCTGTAAATGATGTCTGAGTGTTGGGGTGTGCCCCTGGCTATCTGTAAATGATGTCTGAGTGTTGGGGTGTGCCCCTGGCTATCTGTAGATGATGTCTGAGTGTTGGAGTGTGCCCCTGGCTATCTGTAAATGATGTCTGAGTGTTGGGGTGTGCCCCTGGCTATCTGTAGATGATGTCTGAGTGTTGGGGTGTGCCCCTGGCTATCTGTAAATGATGTCTGAGTGTTGGAGTGTGCCCCTGGCTATCTGTAAATGATGTCTGAGGGTTGGGGTGTGCCCCTGGCTATCTGTAATGATGTCTGAGTGTTGGGGTGTGCCCCTGGCTATCTGTAAATGATGTCTGAGTGTTGGGGTGTGTCCCTGGCTATCTGTAAATGATGTCTGAGTGTTGGGGTGTGCCCCTGGCTATCTGTAGATGATGTCTGAGTGTTGGGGTGTGCCCCTGGCTATCTGTAAATGATGTCTGAGTGTTGGGGTGTGCCCCTGGCTATCTGTAAATGATGTCTGAGTGTTGGGGTGTGCCCCTGGCTATCTGTAAATGATGTCTGAGTGTTGGGGTGTGCCCCTGGCTATCTGTAATGATGTCTGAGGGTTGGAGTGTGCCCCTGGCTATCTGTAATGATGTCTGAGGGTTGGAGTGTGCCCCTGGCTATCTGTAAATGATGTCTGAGTGTTGGGGTGTGCCCCTGGCTATCTGTAAATGATGTCTGAGTGTTGGAGTGTGCCCCTGGCTATCTGTAAATGATGTCTGAGTGTTGGAGTGTGCCCCTGGCTATCTGTAGATGATGTCTGAGGGTTGGAGTGTGCCCCTGGCTATCTGTAAATGATGTCTGAGTGTTGGAGTGTGCCCCTGGCTATCTGTAATGATGTCTGAGGGTTGGAGTGTGCCCCTGGCTATCTGTAAATGATGTCTGAGTGTTGGGGTGTGCCCCTGGCTATCTGTAAATGATGTCTGAGTGTTGGAGTGTGCCCCTGGCTATCTGTAGATGATGTCTGAGTGTTGGGGTGTGCCCCTGGCTATCTGTAAATGATGTCTGAGTGTTGGGGTGTGCCCCTGGCTATCTGTAAATGATGTCTGAGTGTTGGAGTGTGCCCCTGGCTATCTGTAAATGATGTCTGAGTGTTGGGGTGTGCCCCTGGCTATCTGTAAATGATGTCTGAGTGTTGGGGTGTGCCCCTGGCTATCTGTAAATGATGTCTGAATGTTGGGGTGTGCCCCTGGCTATCTGTAAATGATGTCTGAGGGTTGGGGTGTGCCCCTGGCTATCTGTAATGATGTCCGAGTGTTGGGGTGTGCCCCTGGCTATCTGTAAATGATGTCTGAGTGTTGGGGTGTGTCCCTGGCTATCTGTAAATGATGTCTGAGTGTTGGAGTGTGCCCCTGGCTATCTGTAAATGATGTCTGAGGGTTGGAGTGTGCCCCTGGCTATCTGTAAATGATGTCTGAGTGTTGGAGTGTGCCCCTGGCTATCTGTAAATGATGTCTGAGTGTTGGAGTGTGCCCCTGGCTATCTGTAAATGATGTCTGAGGGTTGGGGTGTGCCCCTGGCTATCTGTAAATGATGTCTGAGTGTTGGGGTGTGCCCCTGGCTATCTGTAAATGATGTCTGAGTGTTGGAGTGTGCCCCTGGCTATCTGTAAATGATGTCTGAGGGTTGGGGTGTGCCCCTGGCTATCTGTAATGATGTCTGAGTGTTGGGGTGTGCCCCTGGCTATCTGTAAATGATGTCTGAGTGTTGGGGTGTGTCCCTGGCTATCTGTAAATGATGTCTGAGTGTTGGGGTGTGCCCCTGGCTATCTGTAGATGATGTCTGAGTGTTGGGGTGTGCCCCTGGCTATCTGTAAATGATGTCTGAGTGTTGGGGTGTGCCCCTGGCTATCTGTAGATGATGTCTGAGTGTTGGGGTGTGCCCCTGGCTATCTGTAAATGATGTCTGAGTGTTGGGGTGTGCCCCTGGCTATCTGTAAATGATGTCTGAGTGTTGGAGTGTGCCCCTGGCTATCTGTAAATGATGTCTGAGTGTTGGGGTGTGCCCCTGGCTATCTGTAGATGATGTCTGAGTGTTGGAGTGTGCCCCTGGCTATCTGTAAATGATGTCTGAGTGTTGGGGTGTGCCCCTGGCTATCTGTAAATGATGTCTGAGTGTTGGGGTGTGCCCCTGGCTATCTGTAGATGATGTCTGAGTGTTGGAGTGTGCCCCTGGCTATCTGTAAATGATGTCTGAGTGTTGGGGTGTGCCCCTGGCTATCTGTAAATGATGTCTGAGGGTTGGAGTGTGCCCCTGGCTATCTGTAGATGATGTCTGAGTGTTGGGGTGTGCCCCTGGCTATCTGTAGATGATGTCTGAGTGTTGGGGTGTGCCCCTGGCTATCTGTAAATGATGTCTGAGTGTTGGGGTGTGCCCCTGGCTATCTGTAAATGATGTCTGAGTGTTGGGGTGTGCCCCTGGCTATCTGTAAATGATGTCTGAATGTTGGGGTGTGCCCCTGGCTATCTGTAAATGATGTCTGAGTGTTGGGGTGTGCCCCTGGCTATCTGTAATGATGTCTGAGTGTTGGGGTGTGCCCCTGGCTATCTGTAAATGATGTCTGAGTGTTGGAGTGTGCCCCTGGCTATCTGTAGATGATGTCTGAGTGTTGGGGTGTGCCCCTGGCTATCTGTAGATGATGTCTGAGTGTTGGGGTGTGCCCCTGGCTATCTGTAGATGATGTCTGAGTGTTGGAGTGTGCCCCTGGCTATCTGTAAATGATGTCTGAGTGTTGGGGTGTGCCCCTGGCTATCTGTAAATGATGTCTGAGTGTTGGGGTGTGCCCCTGGCTATCTGTAGATGATGTCTGAGTGTTGGAGTGTGCCCCTGGCTATCTGTAGATGATGTCTGAGTGTTGGGGTGTGCCCCTGGCTATCTGTAGATGATGTCTGAGTGTTGGAGTGTGCCCCTGGCTATCTGTAGATGATGTCTGAGTGTTGGGGTGTGCCCCTGGCTATCTGTAGATGATGTCTGAGTGTTGGGGTGTGCCCCTGGCTATCTGTAGATGATGTCTGAGTGTTGGGGTGTGCCCCTGGCTATCTGTAGATGATGTCTGAGTGTTGGAGTGTGCCCCTGGCTATCTGTAGATGATGTCTGAGTGTTGGGGTGTGCCCCTGGCTATCTGTAGATGATGTCTGAGTGTTGGAGTGTGCCCCTGGCTATCTGTAGATGATGTCTGAGTGTTGGGGTGTGCCCCTGGCTATCTGTAAATGATGTCTGAGTGTTGGGGTGTGCCCCTGGCTATCTGTAAATGATGTCTGAGTGTTGGGGTGTGCCCCTGGCTATCTGTAAATGATGTCTGAGTGTTGGGGTGTGCCCCTGGCTATCTGTAAATGATGTCTGAGTGTTGGGGTGTGCCCCTGGCTATCTGTAAATTATGTCTGAGTGTTGGAGTGTGCCCCTGGCTATCTGTAAATGATGTCTGAGTGTTGGGGTGTGCCCCTGGCTATCTGTAAATGATGTCTGAGTGTTGGGGTGTGCCCCTGGCTATCTGTAATGATGTCTGAGTGTTGGGGTGTGCCCCTGGCTATCTGTAATGATGTCTGAGTGTTGGGGTGTGCCCCTGGCTATCTGTAATGATGTCTGAGTGTTGGGGTGTGCCCCTGGCTATCTGTAATGATGTCTGAGTGTTGGGGTGTGCCCCTGGCTATCTGTAAATGATGTCTGAGTGTTGGGGTGTGCCCCTGGCTAATCGTACATTTTTAAAACAAGAAAATGGTGTCGTCTGCTTTGCTTAATATAAGGATTTTGAAATTATTTATATTTCTACTTTTGATACTTAAGTATATTTTAGAGCTGACATTTACTTTTGATACTTAAGTATATTTAGAACCAAATACTTTTAGACTTTTACCCAAGTAGCATTTTACTGGGTGACTTTCACTTTTACTTGAGTAACTTTCTATTAAGATATCTATACTTAGGCCTCCCGGGTGGCGCAGTGGTCTAGAGCACTGCATCGCAGTGCTATGCTGCGCCACCAGAGTCTGGGTTCGCGCCCAGGCTCTGTCGCAGCCGGCCGCGACCGGGAGGTCCGTGGGGCGACGCACAATTGGCTTAGCGTCGTCCGGGTTAGGGAGGGTTTGGCCGGTAGGGATATCCTTGTCTCATCGCGCTCCAGCGACTCCTGTGGCGGGCCGGGCGCAGTGCGCGCTAACCGAGGGGGCGGGTGCACGGTGTTTCCTCCGACACATTGGTGCGACTGGCTTCCGGGTTGGAGGCGCGCTGTGTTAAGAAGCAGTGCGGCTAGGTTGGGTTGTGCTTCGGAGGACGCATGACTTTCGACCTTCGTCTCTCCCGAGCCCGTACGGGAGTTGTAGCGATGAGACAAGATAGTAATTACTAGCGATTGGATACCACGAAAATTGGGGAGAAAAGGGGATAAAATTTAAAAAAAAAAAAAAAAAAAAAAAGATATCTATACTTTTACTCAAGTATGACAGTTGTGTACTTTTTCCACCACTGGTGTAGACTAACAGGGAAACGCTTACTTACGGGCCCTTCCCAACAATACAGAGAGAAAAAAGGTGTCATTTTCACTGCTCTGACTGTATATACACTACCGTTCAAAAGTTTGGGGTCACTTAGAAATGTCCTTGTTTTTGAAAGAAAAGTAAATTTTTTCTCCATTAAAATAACATCAAATTGATCAAATACAGTGCAGACATTGTTAATGTTGTAAATGACCATTGTAGCTGGAAACGGCTGATTTTTAATGGAATATCTACATAGGCGTACAGAGGCCGTTATCAGCAACCATCACTCCTGTGTTCCAATGGCATGTTGTGTTAGCTAATCCAAGTTTGTCATTTTAAAAGGCTAATTGATCATGAGAAAACAGAGTCCAAATGGCAGCTTCAAATGTTTAGAAGGCCAGCATCCCGGAGTCGCCTCTTCACTGTTGACGTTGAGACTGGTGTTTTGAGGATACTATTTAATGAAGCTGCCAGTTGAGGACTTGTGCTGCATTTGTTTCTCAAACTAGGCACTCTAATGTACTTGTCCTCTTGCTCAGTTGTGCACCGGGGCCTCCCACTCCTCTTTCTATTCTGGTTAGGGCCAGTTTGCGCTGTTCTGTGAAGGGAGTAGTACACAGCGTTGTACCAGATCTTCAGTTTCTTGGCAATTTCTCGCATGGAATAGCCTACAATACTCAACTAGTCTAAAGAAGGCCAGTTTTATTGCTTCTTTAATCAGAACAATCATTTTCAGCTGTGCTAACATAATTGCAAAAGGTTTTTCTAATGATCAATTAGTCTTTTACAATGATAAACTTGGATTAGCTAACACAATGTGCCATTGGAACACTGCAGTGATGGTTGCTGATAATGGACATCTGTACGCCTATGTAGATATTCCATAAAAAAATCAGCCGTTTCCAGCTACAATAGTAATTTACAACATTAACAATGTCTACACTGTATTTCTGATCAATTTTATGTTATTTTAATGGACCAAAAAAATAGATTTTCTTTCAAAAACAAGGACATATCTAAGTGACCCCAACTTTTGAACAGTAATGTATAAATTTAGTTGTAAAAAAATTGGTAGGGTATTTATCAGGGGTTGCTGCAGCTCCCTCAGCACCCCTACGTCCCGTGGCTATGCCCCATTACAACCGCCACCAGCTCCCAGTGACACCAGTACTGATCCCTGCTGTTCCCCTCCGCCCCTGCAGGTGGAGCCCAAGTTTGCCAGGCAACTCCTATACTACACCCAGCACCAGCAGACCAGCGGACACTACTACCGCAGCTACGACCTCTCCCTGCCAGGGGTCACGGAACACAGCATGACACCTGCTTTAACCGAGGACTACCAGAGGGTCATCATGCATCACCATAGCAACACCCTGCAGGACTGACATATCTGGCCATCTGATCACAGTCAGACTGCGGTGCAGGATATGGGGAGAGGAGGAGATGGGAGAAAGCCTGGGGAGAGGAGGAGAGTCGTTTCCCTGTACTCTGGATCCCAGATTTCACTCAAAGCCCAAGCAGAACTATGCCACTCCAATCCAAGCCAGACTGAACCTAGCCAGGCCAGACTGAACTGAACCAAGCCAGACTGAACTGAACCTAGCCAGGCCAGACTGAACTGAACCAAGCCAGACTGAACTGAACCTAGCCAGGCCAGACTGAACCAAGCCAAGCCAGGCCAGACTGAACTGAACCAAGCCAGGCTATGGAGGAACATACAATCTCTTCAGTGGTCCCGGGGTAACAGATGTATATCTGTTGTATATTGTAGATGTGTTTGTGTGTTGTAAGGACTCAAGGGAATCAATGTTCCAAATATTCTTTGGACCAAACTTTATTTCAACAACTCAGGGAGCCGTCCTTTGGCCGTAGAGACCCAAACTTGACTGACATTTTGTGTTTCAACGTCCACTTTCTGACAGCAACAGAACTGACAGCTGTAGTGATTGTATTGACATGTTTTTTAATGTGCTTAATTGTGTTTGCTCAATTTCTTCTGTAACTATGTTAGAAATTTTACCTGACTACTGTATGTAGATTTCCCAGCATCAATACTGAATAATAGGGAATACTGTAATAGAGATGACCAAAGACGGCCTCTGAGATTGGACCACACTGAAACACTGACTAGCATGCTGAATCTTTGATAAACTCAGTGAGATTGGACCACACTGAAACACTGACTAGCATGCTGAATCTTTGATAAACTCAGTGAGATTGGACCACACTGAAACACTGACTAGCATGCTGAATCTTTGATAAACTCAGTAAGATTGGACCACACTGAAACACTGACTAGCATGCTGAATCTTTGATAAACTCAGTGAGATTGGACCACACTGAAACACTGACTAGCGTGCTGAATCTTTGATAAACTCAGTGAGATTGGACCACACTGAAACACTGACTAGCATGCTGAATCTTTGATAAACTCAGTAAGATTGGACCACACTGAAACACTGACTAGCATGCTGAATCTTTGATAAACTCAGTGAGATTGGACCACACTGAAACACTGACTAGCATGCTGAATCTTTGATAAACTCAGTGAGATTGGACCACACTGAAACACTGACTAGCATGCTGAATCTTTGATAAACTCAGTGAGATTGGACCACACTGAAACACTGACTAGCATGCTGAATCTTTGATAAACTCAGTGAGATTGGACCACACTGAAACACTGACTAGCATGCTGAATCTTTGATAAACTCAGTGAGATTGGACCACACTGAAACACTGACTAGCATGCTGAATCTTTGATAAACTCAGTGAGATTGGACCACACTGAAACACTGACTAGCATGCTGAATCTTTGATAAACTCAGTGAGATTGGACCACACTGAAACACTGACTAGCATGCTGAATCTTTGATAAACTCAGTGAGATTGGACCACACTGAAACACTGACTAGCATGCTGAATCTTGATAAACTCAGTGAGATTGGACCACACTGAAACACTGACTAGCATGCTGAATCTTTGATAAACTCAGTGAGATTGGACCACACTGAAACACTGACTAGCATGCTGAATCTTTGATAAACTCAGTGAGATTGGACCACACTGAAACACTGACTAGCATGCTGAATCTTTCGATAAACTCAGTAAGATTGGACCACACTGAAACACTGACTAGCATGCTGAATCTTCGATAAACTCAGTAAGATTGGACCACACTGAAACACTGACTAGCATGCTGAATCTTTGATAAACTCAGTGAGATTGGACCACACTGAAACACTGACTAGCATGCTGAATCTTTGATAAACTCAGTGAGATTGGACCACACTGAAACACTGACTAGCATGCTGAATCTTTGATAAACTCAGTAAGATTGGACCACACTGAAACACTGACTAGCATGCTGAATCTTTGATAAACTCAGTGAGATTGGACCACACTGAAACACTGACTAGCATGCTGAATCTTTGATAAACTCAGTGAGATTGGACCACACTGAAACACTGACTAGCATGCTGAATCTTTGATAAACTCAGTGAGATTGGACCACACTGAAACACTGACTAGCATGCTGAATCTTTGATAAACTCAGTAAGATTGGACCACACTGAAACACTGACTAGCATGCTGAACCCTTCAATAAGCTCAGTCTGTCATACATATGGAACATGTTTTGTAATAGAAAAATAAAAAATTGTACCAAAGCAAAAATGGTGCATTTTTTGAGACAAACATAGACATTCAATCAAATAGCTAGAGGGCTCATGTTAGACAAGGGATTTGTGGTGAAGTGACATCCTTCGGATGTGTGCATGTGTTTACGTGTGTGTGTGTGTTCTTTTGTGCGTCTGTGTACAGGAAGCCTGGTTCAGATGCAGGATGACGCTGGTTAATCAAACACACTCACAGGAGAACGCTGTCATAAACAATGTGTGATGACATCACCAGGGGAAGAGGTTGGCCACTCTTTCCACCCCAACGGGGCCCTAAGAGCCTTAGCGTTTAGAACTGATACAAGTGTTTCCTGGGGTGCCTCTACATGCGCTGACTACATTTCAATTTCCATGGAAGAATAGTGAAAAACCCTGAGTAGAATTCTCAATCACTGGCTGACTGATAGAGTAAACAAGACTGGGTAGTACTGATAGAGTAAACAAGACTGGGTAGTACTGAGAGTAAACAAGACTGGGTAGTACTGATAGAGTAAACAAGACTGGGTAGTACTGATAGAGTAAATAAGACTGGGTAGTACTTTCAATTGTAATATGCTGTAATATATGTAATAGTAATAATGTACTATATTTTTGGGGGAAACGGTTATAGATGAAAAAGTCTTCTAAATTACACTGATATGTATAACAACCATTAGTGAACAGGTGTACCATTGTAAGGAAGGACAGAGTTGAACCACCCTTAAGGATGAGACAACATACAACAGGTTTATAAGATGTCTGATAAGAGTGATCAAAGAAAATAAATTAATTTGTCTGACCATTTGTTCCACCACCTACCTACACAATCCCTATGTAACCTGTGGTTCTTCCCATTACAGCCTTATTACCAAAAACACCTATTTCAAAGAATCCACCTTGATTGATGTAAACATGTTTTCACCTGCGTCCAAAATGGAACAGAAGTGTGGTGTAAAAACTCCCCTCCCCACCTCACTTCTCCGGCTGTAAACAGTACCGGTTGTGGAAGGATGAGACCTGAGGGCTTTGAACATACTGCTGATGTGAATGAATCCGTGGGTGGACACTCCACATAGAGAGCTAAGTTTAGAACAGACCAGAAAGAAGAGAGAATCAAAACAACCGCAGTCTAAATGGCTTTTCCCCTGCCTGGCCTGGGGTTATGGTGCTGCTGACGAAATCTCCCTGGCCTGGGGTTATGGTGCTGCTGACGAAATCTCCCCTGCCTGGCCTGGGGTTATGGTGCTGCTGACGAAATCTCCCCTGCCTGGCTTGGAGTTATGGTGCTGCTGTTGATAATGTAGCTCACATTATGCAATTTGGCTTTGCTTTTTCTCGAACAGTCGATAGTGGCAATAAGAAGATAAGCACATTTTTGGGTTTGTTTTGTCGATAAGAACATTTCAATCTCATATTTTATTAGCATTTTTGGTTAGATTAGCGGCAAAATTCATGGATTCGGCTATTTCAGCCACACCCATGCTGTCAGGTGTATAAAAATGAGTGCACAGCCATGCAATCTCCATAGACAAACACTGGCATTGGCCTGTACTGAAGAGCTCATTGACTTTCAACGTGGCACCGTCATAGGATGCTACTTTTCCAACAAGTCAGTTCGTAACATGTCTGCCCTGCTAGAGCTGCCCTGGTCAACTGTAAGTGCTGTTGTTGTGAAAAAGTATAGGAGCAATAACGGCTCAGCTGCGAAGTGGTAGGCCACACAAGCTCACAGAACGGTACCGGCAAGTGCTGAAGCGTGTCAAAATCATCTGTCCTTGGTTGCAACACTCACTACCGAGTTCCAAACTGTATCTGGAAGCAAATTCAGCAGAATAACTGTTCGTCGAGAGCTTCGTAAAATGAAGATCACCATGCGCAATGCCAAGCTCGCTGCTATTGGACTCTGGAGCAGTGGAAACGTGTTCTCTGGAGTGATGAATCACGCTTCACCATCTGGCAATCCGACGGACAAATCTGTGTTTGGCGAATGCCAGGAGAACGCTACCTGCCCCAGTGTATAGTGCCAACTGTAAAGTTTGATGGAGGAGGAATAATGGTCTGGGGATGTTTTTCATGGTGCAGGCTAGGCCCCTTAGTTCAAACTTTGTGGCAACAGTTTGGGGAAGGCCCTTTCCTGTTTCCGTATGACAATGCTCCAGGGCACAAAGCAAGGTCCATACAGAAATGTTTTTGCGAGCCAGGCCTAATCACCCAACATCAGTGCCCGACCTCACTAATGCTCTTGTGGCTGAATGGAAGCAAGTTCCCAAAGCAATGTTCCAACATGTGGAGTGGAAAGCCTTCCCAGAAGAGTGGAGGCGGTTATAACAGCAAAGGGGGGACCAACTCCATATTAATGCCCATGATTTTGGAATGAAATGTTCGACGAGCAGCTGTCCACATTATTTTGTAGTGTAGGTTATTGCTGGTAGGCTATTCAAGTCCCGATTGAGTTTTGTGTTGAGTTGTCTGGTAATGAGTGATGTTTTCATAATCACTCGTGAATGTGTGTAAAATGTTACAATCTTTTGTGATAAAACCCCCTGAGCTAACCCCATGGCTCAACTCATGAGAGTCAAGAGTGTGGCAGCATGTATCTACTATTACAATGTTTGACATTCAAGCTGTATCACAACGGCCGTGATTGGGAGTCACATAGGGCGGCGCACAATTGGCCCAGCGTCGTCTGGGTTTGGCCGGTGTAGGCCGTCATTGTAAATAAGAATTTGTTCTTAACTGACTTGCCTAGTTAAATAAAGGTTAAAACATACGACCACATAAATACTGAAAAACCGCAACCATCCACCTACAACCGAATCTGTCCTAAATTTTTACAGCCAGTATGGAGTTAGCATAGACCACTCCTCTTGCTGTCTATCTTGCAGAACGATTCACAACTTCCTACCCTACCCCACTCTACTAACACCCCATCCCTGTCTAACTGGCCCTACCCATTACTAGTGCTAGACTATGTGTGAGCTGTCAGTGCACTGTCTCTGCACAACCTTCTATGGGACAAGCCTAATCAAGGTCAAGGACACTGTATGGTCTGAGTGAGTGGGGTTGGGTAGGGTATGAGTAGATATGACAATGGCAGCAATGTGTAATAAACCATTCAATAACGTAGTATCTTACAGTGATAAGGTGAAAAGTGACAGGTCACAAGAACAGAATCAATTTAAATATGTATTTTAATTGGCAGGCCTTTTAATTTGAGGACAGAACAGCACTGAAACATTTTCACACAAATTCCACACATATAACACACCTGCAGTTTCTTTATGAACATTCAGAGAGCTGTGACCACAGTTGTTGGCTGGCTCTGACATATTTCTTAGCAGAAGAGAGTAGAGACAGTCCTGCCTCTAAAACCAGACTAGCTAAAAGGGACTTGATGCTGATTGCTAGATGAGCGGCCATCTAACAATATTATAATTAGCATGATTCTACAGTAGAGGGACTGCCCAGATTAACCATGTAATTACTCTGGGCCTTTCCATCAAAAATAACCCATGAGCACCAAAACATGACGTTTATAGGAGCATATAAGATTGGGTGTCAAATGAAAGTTAAGAGTCAATATTATTGGCAAATTAAGTCATAGATACCCTTTTCAGCCATTTTCCATCTTAAAAATGAGGCATAAGTAAATGCTTTGATTTCTGGATAAACAGATGGTAAAGGGGTCTTACAAATAACATCTATCAGAAAAAGTCTTAAAATGTATTATAAATACATCAAAACACAATAATGTTGATGTAAATTACCCTGCCAACTAATATCAACACTTATATTTAGTTTTGGAGGAATTGTTTTCCTGTCTTTGATTTGAAGAAATATTGCCTTGTAATTCCGTTACCAAATACCCACATACTGTATCGTTAATTATAGCTATTTTACTGATATCGATTCTGTTTATGAATTATTAAGTGATTAAAACTAAAAAAACAATTACAAAAATATCTAACAGAATTACGGCAACTGAATTAGCTACAATGGGAAATCTCAATAGTCACAAACCACAGTTGAGAGCCCTGCTACTGTCATTCCTTCAACTGGCATACTGTTATGTTCAGGAACCCCTTCCTCTCTTTGCCTCTCTCTCTCATCTCAAGTTATGTCACCTCTCCCAGCTCTTACTGACATCTACCCATGAGCCCCCTCACTTTTTAATTTACTGTAACCAGCAGCCTCACTCACTAAGCACTGACCGACACTGGACGTCCATGGACGTTGAAAAGTAGTTGAAAGTTGGTCAGTCGGCCTTAATGTTAACGACAGATGGAACGGACCAAATCTGAATCTATCATTGACGTATGTACTTAACTATACTCTACTCTGCTGTGCTTTATTGTGCTGTACTGTACTCTACTGTGATGTCCAAACTTGTGAAACATTAGGTGAATGACATTCAAATCCATAATTATGCATTTCTGTATAGTACAGATCAGGGACCCACGACGTTAGTTTGTTCATTACTTTAATTCTGTAAACAGGTGTAAATCCACTTCACTTACTGTATTTCAATAACCAAAATAGATTTGATCAAACTCAAGGTGTCATTTCATAGGTGATTTCTGCAGACGTCTTTCAATCTTAATTAGGAGTTTTTGGAAAACATTGCCGCATAAAAGCCTGAGGGAGATTTTACCATAATTCTGTTACCAAAGTTAGCATCTGCAAAGTTCTTCCACTAAATTTGTATATTTTTTCAGTGGATTGTTGAAAGTCCCTGTGCATAGAGTAGTATAGTTGATTAAACTTTTGAAATCAATGTTTTTTTTGGCATAGATTTTAAGGTGAAAAAACTGAGTCAAAGCGTAATTCCGTTGCCGTGGAATTGCCCCTAAGCAAATTAGTGTACATATCTAAGATAAAAAATGTGATTAGTGTGAGAAAAGGCTAATTTCCAGTCTACTATAGATCTTATAACAATTGAACAAAAGGCTGTGAAAGCTTATCGAGACGAGTAAATAGGCATTGCAAATTATTTGATAGATAGAGATAGTATAATGCCATTATATTAATGTTGAAGAGACGTACAGACGTTTGGCTCATCTCTTGACAGGCTGGACATTAGAGGGCTGGAAACAGGTGAGTTGGAGCTGCATACTGCTCTTAAACCTATTTAGCAACTCCTCGAGTAACCTACAGACAGACAGAGAGACAGAGAGACAGAGAGAGACAGAGAGAGAGAGAGAGAGAGAGAGAGAGAGAGAGAGAGAGAGAGAGAGAGAGAGAGAGAGAGAGAGAGAGAGAGAGAGAGAGAGAGAGAGAGAGAGAGAGAGAGAGAGAGAGAGAGAGAGAGAGAGAGAGAGAGAGAAGTCAAGAGAGATAGAACAAGGGAAAGAGAGCAGGAGAACGAAAAAAAGAGAGATGGAAGCAGGGAAAGAAAGAGGTAGAATCATGATATTAAATGGGGGTGTAACTGGAGAGATTTCAGTACCAACCAAAACTGTATTTGAATTCAATATTTTTGAATTTGTAATGTGCAAATTGAATTATTGAATTCATAAATTAAACTTCTATTTCAGGATATGAAACTGAATTGACTGAAAATTGCATTCAGTTTTAACATTTTATTTAAATTTGATTGAATATTCAAATTTAAAGCTGCAATATGTACAGTACCAGTCAAAAGTTTGAACACACCTATTCATTCAAGTTTTTTTTCTTTTTCTATTTTCTACATTGTAGAATAATAATGAAGACATCAAAACGATGAAATAACACATATGGAATCATGTAGTCACCAAAGTGTTCAACAAATGAAAATATATTTTACATTTTAGATTCTTCAAAGTAGCCACCCTTTGCCTTGATGACAGATTTGCACACGCTTGGCATTCTCTCAACCAGCTTCACCTGGAATGCTTTTTCAACAGGAGTTCCCACATATGCTGAGCACTTGTTGGCTGCTGTTCTTTCACTCTGCGGTCCATCTCATCCCAAACCATCTCAATTGGGTTGAGGTCGGGTGATTTTAGAGGCCAGGTCATCTGATGCAGCACTCCATCACACTCCTTGTTGGTCAAAACGTCCTTACACAGCCTGGAGGTGTGTTGGGTCATTTTCCTGTTGAAAAACAAACGATAGACCCACTAAGCCAAACTAGATGGAATGGGTATCATTGCAGAATGCTGTGGTAGCCATGCTGGTTAAGTGTGCCTTGAATTCTAAATAATTCCCAGACAGTGTTACCAGCAAAGCAGCCCCACACCATCACACCTCCCTCTCCATGCTTCACGGTGGGAACCACACATGCGGAGATCATCCGTTCACCTGCTCTGCGTCTCACAAAGACACGGAGGTTGGAACCAAAAATCTCACATTTGGACTCATCAGACCAAAGGACAGATTTCCACCAGTCTAATGTCCATTGCTTGTGTTTTTGGCCCAAGCAAGTCTCTTCTTATTATTGGTGTCCTTTAGTAGTGGTTTCTTTGCAGCAATTCAACCATGAAGGCCTGATTCACGCAGTCTCCCCCTGAACAGTTGATGCTGAGATGTCTGTTACTTGACCTCTGTGAAGCATTTATTTGGGCTGCAATTTCTGAGGCTGTCAACTCTAATGAACTTATCCTCTGCAACAAAGGTAACACTGGGTCTTCCTTTCCTGTGGCGGTCCTCATGAGAGCCAGTTTCATCATAGTGCTTGATAGGTTCTTTTAAAAGTTCTTGAAATTTTAAAAGTAATGATGGACTGTAATTTCTCTTTGCTTATTTGCTCTGTTCTTGCCATAATATGGTCTTGGTCCTTTACCAAATAGGGCTATCTTCTGTATACCCCCCTACCTCATCACAACACAACTGATTGGCTCAAACGCATTAAGAAGGAAAGAAATTCCACAAATTAACTTTTAACAAGGCACACCTGTTAATTGAAATGCATTCCAGGTGACTACCTCATGGAGCTGGTTGAGAGAATGCCAGGAGTGAGCAAAGCGGTCATCAAGGCAAAGGGTGGCTACTTTGAAGAATCTCAAATATAAAATATATTTTGATTTGTTTAACACTTTTTTGGTTACTACATGATTCCATATGTGTTATTTCATAGTTTTGATGTCTTCACTATTATTCTACAGTGTAGAAAATAAACAAAAATAAACAAAAACCATGGAATGAGTATGTGTGTCCAAACTTTTGTATTTGGGCGATCCTACCAAATTCACATAGAAATGTGAGTTATAGATCATTCTCATTCAAAGCAAGTCTAAGAAGCGGTAGATCGGTTCTATGTGCGTTGTTTCTATGCTTCCTGTTATTACGTTTCATTTTTGCGTATTTTACTTATGGTTTTGTACATCAGCTTCAAACAGTTGAAAATACAATATTGTTGGTTATGGAAAATATATTTCACAGCGGTTTAGATTGTACAATGACTCTCTACACGATACTTACTTGTTTTGTCAAACTGAAATTAGGCGAACTATTAGTATTTCAGCAACCAGGAAATGTCAGAGCGATATCTGCATAGTACATCTTTAATTTTTATGCATTCTGCTTCAATATGGTAAATATTGCAGTCATTGTCTGTGTATCAAGTTAATAAACTATTTGTATTTGAATTTTATTAGGGATCCCCATTAGCTGCTTCCAAGGCAACAGCTACTCCAAACACATTAAGACACTTATATTACACATAAAACAAAAGCTAAAACAGTACATCATATAACACTGTCACACCACCACATATCCACAACACAAAATGTATGATACCACTACACAACAATATTACAATGTACGCGTGTGTGTAGAGTGCGTGTGTTAGCACTTGTGTGTGTATGCGTGTGTCTGTACCTGTGTGTGTGTCACTTCACAGTCCCTGCTGTTCCATAAGGTGTACTTCTACCTTTTTCCCCCCTGATTCTACTGCTTGCATCAGTTAGCTGATGTGGATTAGAATTCCATTTAGTCATGGCTCTATGTAGTACTGTGCACCTCCCATAGTCTGTTCTGGACTTGGGGATTGTGAAGAGACCTCTGGTGGCATGTCTTCTAGAGTATGCATGGGTGTCCGAGCTGTGTGCTAGTAGTTTAAAACAGACAGCTCGGTGCATTCAGAATGTCAACACTCCCTACAAAAACAAGTAGTGATGAAGTCAATCTCTCCTCCACTTTGAGCCATGAGAGATTGCCATGCATATCATTAATGTTAGCTCTCCGTGTACATTTGAGGGCCAGCAGCGCTGGCAATTTTCCTAAGTCCCTCCTGTGGCGACTGAACAGTAGTCCAGATGTGACAAAACTAGGGCCTGTAGGTCCTGCCTTGTTGACAGTGTTGTCAAGAAGGCAGAGTAGCGCTTTATTATGGACAGACTTCTCCCCATTTTAGCTACTGATGTATCAACATGTTTTGACCATGACAGTTTACAATCCAGGGTTACTCCAAGCAGTTTAGTTACCTCAACTTGCTCAATTTCCACATTATTAATTACACAATTTAGTTGTTTAGGGTTTGTTGAATGATTTGTTCCAAATACAATGCTTTTTGTTTTTGAAAGATTTAGGACGAAACGTATTCCTTGCCACCCATCCTGAAACTAACTGCAGCTCTGTTAAGTGTTGCAGTCATTTCAGTCACTGTAGTAGCTGCTGTGTATAGCGTTGAGTCATCCGCATACATAGACACACTGGCTTTACTCAAAGCAGTGGCATGTCATTAGCCAAGATTGAAAAAAGTAAGGGGCCTAAACAGCTGCCCTGGGGAATTTCTGATTTAACCTGGATTATGTTGGAGAGGCTTCCATTAAAGAACACCCTCTGTGTTCTGTTAGACAGGTAACTCTTTCCCCACAATATAGTAGGGGGTGTAAAGCAATAACACATACGTTTTTCCAGCAGCAGATGATGATCGATAATGTCAAAAGCCGCACTGAAGTCTAACAAAACAGCCCCCCCAATCATTTTATCACCAATTTCTCCCAGCCAATCATCAGTCATTTGTGTAAGTGTTGTGCTTTTTGAATGTCCTTCCCTATAAGCGTGTTGAAAGTCTGTTTGTTTACAGTAAAATAGCATTGTATCTGGTCAAACTATTTTTTCCAAAAGTTTACTCAGGGTTTGTAACAGGCTGATTGGTCGGCTATTTGAGCCAGTAAAGGGGCATTACTCTTCTTGGGTAGTGGAATTACTTTTGCTTCCCTCCAGGCCTGAGGGCACACACTTTCAACAACACCAACACATTTTTTCTCTCATGTTGCCAAAACTCTTACCATGCCCATTATTAAAATAGGATTTCCTGCATATAGAAATTAAAGTTTTTGTTTTCAACATTCATCACAGGTAACTTAAACTCTATTTTTATTCAAACAGTTGAGAGTATTTGTCTCCTAAGCAGACTCTTCAGTATCATTGTCACTTCAGAGCTGTGTGTGTGTGTGTATTTGTATTATATTAAGTTAAAATAAAAGTGTTCATTGTTCATTCAGTATTGTTGCAATTGTCATTATTACAAAAATGTGTGTGTGTGTATGATATATATATACACTGCTCAAAAAAATAAAGGGAACACTTAAACAACACAATGTAACTCCAAGTCAATCACACTTCTGTGAAATCAAACTGTCCACTTAGGAAGCAACACTGATTGACAATAAATTTCACATGCTGTTGTGCAAATGGAATAGACAAAAGGTGGAAATTATAGGCAATTAGCAAGACACCCCCAATAAAGGAGTGGTTCTGCAGGTGGTGACCACAGACCACTTCTCAGTTCCTATGCTTCCTGGCTGATGTTTTGGTCACTTTTGAATGCTGCCGGTGCTTTCACTCTAGTGGTAGCATGAGACGGAGTCTACAACCCACACAAATGGCTCAGGTAGTGCAGCTCATCCAGGATGGTACATCAATGCGAGCTGTGGCAAGAAGGTTTGCTGTGTCTGTCAGCGTAGTGTCCAGAGCATGGAGGCGCTACCAGGAGACAGGCCAGTACATCAGGAGACGTGGAGGAGGCCGTAGGAGGGCAACAACACAGCAGCAGGACCGCTACCTCCGCCTTTGTGCAAGGAGGAGCAGGTGGAGCACTGCCAGAGCCCTGCAAAATGACCTCCAGCAGGCCACAAATGTGCATGTGTCTGCTCAAACGGTCAGAAACAGACTCCATGAGGGTGGTATGAGGGCCCGACGTCCACAGGTGAGGGTTGTGCTTACAGCCCAACACCGTGCAGGACGTTTGGCATTTGCCAGAGAACACCAAGATTGGCAAATTCGCCACTGGCGCCCTGTGCTCTTCACAGATGAAAGCAGGTTCACACTGAGCACATGAGCACATGTGACAGACGTGACAGAGTCTGGATACGCCGTGGAGAACGTTCTGCTGCCTGCAACATCCTCCAGCATGACCGGTTTGGCGGTGGGTCAGTCATGGTGTGGGGTGGCATTTCTTTGGGGGGCCGCACAGCCCTCCATGGGCTCGCCAGAGGTAGCCTGACTGCCATTAGGTACCGAGATGAGATCCTCAGACCCCTTGTGAGACCATATGCTAGTGCGGTTGGCCCTGGGTTCCTCCTAATGCAAGACAATGCTAGACCTCATGTGGCTGGAGTGTGTCAGCAGTTCCTGCAAGAGGAAGGCATTGATGCTATGGACTGGCCCGCCCGTTCCCCAGACCTGAATCCAATTGAGCACATCTGGGACATCATGTCTCGCTCCATCCACCAACGCCACGTTGCACCACAGACTGTCCAGGAGTTGGCAGATGCTTTAGTCCAGGTCTGGGAGGAGATCCCTCAGGAGACCATCCGCCACCTCATCAGGAGCATGCCCAGGCGTTGTAGGGAGGTCATACAGGCACGTGGAGGCCACACACACTACTGAGCCTCATTTTGACTTGTTTTAAGGACATTACATCAAAGTTGGATCAGCCTGTAGTGTGGTTTTCCACTTTAATTTTGAGTGTGACTCCAAATCCAGACCTCCATGGGTTGATACATTTGATTTCCATTGATAATTTTTGTGTGATTTTGTTGTCAGCACATTCAACTATGTAAAGAAAAAAGTATTTAATAAGAATATTTCATTCATTCAGATCTAGGATGTGTTATTTTAGTATTCCCTTTATTTTTTTGAGCAGTGTATATTATTATAATTTTTTTTTTTAAATCGTCCGATTAATCGGTATCGGCTTTTTTTGTCCTCCAATAATCGGTATCGGTATCGGCATCGGCATTGAAAAATCATAATCGGTCGATCTCTAATGTAAATAGTCAGTTTATCGGTTATTTTTCGTATATATTTTAATCTCACTTTCCGCCTACGATCTAAATATACTTTCCTGCAACCCGCCTCACCCAATGTGGTACGGATCTGCTATTTTTTGACGTTATAACTGGAACTTCAATCAGAAGCTAGCCAGCTAACTAGCTACTAGCTAGTAGTCACTGTTAGCCACGGCTAGCGGTCTTCACCTTTAGCCCGGACACCAGCCAGCTTTAGCTCGGTCAATACCTGCCAGTCTGCACAGCGCGATTTCAACCCAGAGCATATCGGACTGCTTTTCTCCACCACATCACCGGATTCCTGCCGCAAGCTCTGGGCCATTACACCGGATCATCGCAGCTAGCTAGCTACAACCAAGTGGCTACTGCTGGCTACTGCTGGCCACCACGACTGGTCTGCCGATGCAATCGTCCGATGTGGTTTCAACAGGCTTTTCTGTTGCGATGTCGCCGAACACCCATCTGCTAGCACCGGCACGCTAGCTTTATGAACGCCGTGCCTCCCGCTCGCCTAGCATAGTAGCGACTACCGAACGGCTCCCGGACTCACCTATTGCTGCTCATTGGACCCTATGGTCTCTTCGCTACACATGCCTCTCTCTAATGTCAATATGCCTTGTCTTCTGCTGTTTTGGATAGTTATTGTTTTATTTCACTGTAGAGCCCCTAGTCCAGCTCAACATGCCTTAGATAGCTCTTTTGTCACATACCCCACAAATGGGGAGACCTCACCTAGCTTAGCTGGTGTCTCTAGAGATGCAAACTCTCTCATAGTCACTCAATGCCTAGGTTTACCCCCACTGTACTCACATCCTACCATATCCTTGTTTGTACATTATGCCCTGAATCTATTCTACCACGCCCAGAAATCTGCCCCTTTTATTCTCTGTTCCCAACGCACTAGACAACCAGTTCTCATAGCCTTTAGCCGTACCCTTATCCTACTCCTCCTCTGTTCCTCTGATGATGTAGAGGTTAACCCAGGCCCTGTAGCCCCCAGCATCACACCTATTCCCCAGGCGCTCTCATTTGTTGACTTCTGTAGCCGTAAAAGCCTTGGTCTCATGCATGTTAATATCAGAAGCCTCCTCCCTAAATTTGTCTTATTCACTGCTTTCGCACACTCCACCAACACTGATGTACTAGCCGTGTCTGAATCCTGGCTTAGGAAGGCCACCAAAAAGTCTGAAAATTCCATCCCCAACTCCAACATTTTCCGTCAAGAAACTGCCAAAGGGGGCGGAGTTGCAATCTACTGCAGAGATAGCCTGCAGTGTTCTGTCATGCTATCCAGGTCTGTGCCCAAACAATTCAAGCTTCTACACCTTTCCAGAAATAAGTCTCTCACTGTTGCCGCTTGTTATAGACCCCCCTCAGCCCCCAGCTGTGCTCTGGACACCATATGTGAATTGATTACCCCCCATCTATCTTGTACACACCCCATCTGTAAATAGGACATACTGTTATTTTTGTTGTTGTTGCTCTTTTGCACCCCAGTATCTCTACTTGCACATCATCATCTGCACATCTATCACTCCAGTGTTAATGCTAAATTGTAATTATTTCGCCACTATGGTCTATTTATTGCCTTACTACATTTGCACACACTGTATATAGATTTTTCTATTATTATGTATGTTTGTTTATCCCATGAGTAACTCTGTGTTGTTGTTTTTGTCGCACTGCTTTGCTTTATCTTGGCCAGGTCACAGTTGTAAATGAGAACTTGTTCTCAACTGGCCTACCTGGTTAAATAAAGGTAAAAAAATAAAATAAATCAATTGCGCACGGGGCGACACTTCAGGCTGAGGAGTGAGTTTCACAGATCCCATCTGCTACACTAATACAACTCTTCAAGATCCAGCTAGGTTACTCATCAAAATAGTTTGGTTTGGTGATCCATGCTTATGGGATGAGAAACATGCCTGAGACCTGAAGACGTGTTAGTTTGACATGTGTTAGTTTGTGTTTATTTAAAAATATTCAATTAAATTGAATTTTAAAACTGAATGCAATAGTAATTCAATCAGTTTAAAATCATGAAATACAAGTTCAATTTATGAATTCAATGACTCAATTTGTCCATTACAAACTCAAAAATAATGAATTCAATATATAAATACCATATTAAAAAATAATGAAATCAAATACAGTTTCTGTTGGCACTGAATTCACTCCATATTTTAAATGGAACTGAAATCTCTCCATATTTTAACTGGAACCGGTATTACCCTTGATGAATGACTTACTTTTGGTCTGCTCCACTGTGTAACTGGGGGAGGGCCTCCAGAGCCTGCTTGAAGTTGGCGCTGAAACAAGATACACACAGTTGACACCACAACACACGACACACACCAACATTCTACTACACAAAGGAGGAAACATACCATCACACAAAAACAGATTAAACTAGCTGGTGTGCTGCTTTCGCTTCCTTTTCAATATACAGTACCCCCAGGTAATGTAGACTAGAGAATGGCTGGTAGAAGGTGTGGGTAAGATTAATGTGACTTAGAGGAATGACAGTGAGAGTACTGCGTAGTTTCTGTAACATATGCACGTGTATACAGTAGTATGCACAGTGTGTGTGAAGTGTATGTGTGCGTGTGGTACATAGGTGTGTAGTGATGTAGTACAGTCTCGGGGAGTGTTTTGGGGGTCTTACTGGCTCTCAGATGACAGGTAGGAGGCTACAACATCTCTCAGAGCATTGATCTCCAAACGGGCCTGGAGAGAGTGAGAGAGAGAGTGAAATGAGGTGGAAACAGCTGCACTTCCTAACCCCCTGCCAAATGTATGACCATATAGGAGACACATATTTCCCTAGATTACACAGACCCACAAAGAATTCGAAAACAAATCCAATTTTGATAAACTCCCAAATCTATTGGGTAAAATACCACAGTGTGCCATCACAGCAGTAATATGTATGACCTGTTGCCACAAGAAAAGGGCAACCAGTGAATAACAAACCCCATTGTAAATACAACCCATATTTATGTTTTATTTATTTTACCTTTTGTACTTTAACTATTTGCACATCATTACAACACTGTATATAGACATAATATGACATCTTTATTCTTTTTGAACTTTTGTAAGTCTAATGTTTACTGTTCATTGTTTATTATCTAATTCACATACTTTGGCAATCTAAACGTATGCCATGTCAATAAACCAAAAATTCGGAGATTTCCATACCCAACTACAACATTTTCCGTCAAGATAGAACTGCCAAAGGGGGGGGAGTTGCAATCTACTGCAGAGATAGCTTGCAAAGTTCTGTCATACTTTCCAGGTCTATGCCCAAACAGTTCGAGCTTCTAATAAAAAAAATGAATCTCTCCAGAAATAAGTCTCTCACTGTTGCCGCCTGTTATAGACCCCCCTCAGCTCCCAGCTGTGCCCTGGACACCATATGTGAAATGATTGCCCCCCATCTATCTTCAGAGTTCGTTCTGTTAGGTGACCTAAACTGGGATATGCTTAACACCCCAGCCGTCCTACTATCTAAGCTAGATGCCCTCAATCTCACACAAATTATCAAGGAAACCACCAGGTACAACCCTAAATCCGTATAATACACCTCTGCTGTTTTCAATCAGGATCTCACCGATCACTGCCTCATTGCCTGTATCCGCTATGGGTCCGCAGTCAAACGACCACCCCTCATCACTGTCAAACGCTCCCTAAAACACTTCTGCGAGCAGGCCTTTCTAATCGACCTGGCCCAGGTATCCTGGAAGGATATTGACCTCATCCCGTCAGTCGAGGATGCCTGGTCGTTCTTTAAAAGTAATTTCCTCACCATCTTAAATAAGCATGCCCCTTTCAAAAAATGTAGAACTAAGAACAGATATAGCCCTTGGTTCACTCCAGACCTGACTGCCCTTGACCGGCACCAAAAAATCCTGTGGCGGACTGCAATAGCATCGAATAGTCCCCACGATATGCAACTGTTCAGGGAAGTCAGGAACCAATACACACAGTCAGTCAGGAAAGCAAAGGCTAACTTTTTCAAACAGAAATTTGCATCCTGTAGCTCTAACTCCAAAAAGTTTTGGGACACTGTAAAGTCCATGGAGAACAAGAGCACCTCCTCCCAGCTGCCCACTGCACTGAGGCTAGGCGACACGGTCACCACCGATAGATCCATGATAATCTAAAATTTCAATAAGCATTTCTCTACGGCTGGCCATGCTTTCCTCCTGGCTACCCCAACCCCGGCCAACAGCTCCGCACCCCTCGCAGCTACTTGCATGAGCCTCCCCAGCTTCCCCTTCACCCAAATCCAGATCGCAGATGTTCTGAAAGAGCTGCAAAACCTGGACTCGTACAAATCAGCTGGGCTAGACAATCTGGACCCTCTCTTTCTAAAATTATTGTTGCAACCCCGCCATTGTTACAACCCCTATCACCAGTCTGTTCAACCTCTCTTTCATTTCGTCCGAGATCCCTAAAAATTGGATAGCTGCCGCGATCATCCCCCTCTTCAAAGGGGGTGACACTCTAGACCCAAACTGTTACAGACCTATATCCATCCTGCCCTGCCTTTCTAAAGTATTTGAAAGCCAAGTTAATAAACAGATCACTGACCATTTCGAATCTCACTTTCCGAGCTGGTCACAGGTGCACCTCAGCCACGCTCAAGGTACTAAACGATATCATAACCTCCATCGATAAAAGACAGTACTGTGCAGCCGTCTTCATCGACCTGGCCAAGGCTTTCGACTCTGTCAATCACCGTATTCTTATTGGCAGACTCAATAGCCTTGGTTTCTCAAATGACTGCCTCGCCTGGTTCACCAACTACTTCGCAGATAGAGTTCAGTGTGTCAAATCGTAGGGCCTGTTGTCCGGACCTCTGGCAGTCTTTATGGGGGTACCACAGGGTTCAATTCTCGGGCCGACTCTTTTCTCTGTATATATCAACGATGTCGCTTTTGCTGTGGGTGATTCCCTGATCCACCTCTACGCAGACAACACCATTCTGTATTCTTCTGGCCCTTCTTTGGACACTGTGTTAACTAACCTCCAAATGAGCGTCATTGCCATACAACACTCCTTCCGTGGCCTCCAACTGCTCTTAAACGCTAGCAAAACCAAATGCATGCTTTTCAACCGTTCGCTGCCCGCACCCGCCCTCCCGACTAGCATCACTACTCTGGACGGTTCTGACCTAGAATACGTGGACAACTACAAATACCTAGGTGTCTGGCTAGACTGTAAACTCACCTTCCAGACTCATATCTAGAATCGGCTTTCTATTTCACAACAAAGCCTCCTTCACTCACGCCGCCAAACTTACCCTAGTAAAACTGACTATCCTACCGATCCTTGACTTCGGCGATGTCATCTACAAAATAGCTTCCAATACTCTACTCAGCAAATTGGATGCAGTGTATCATAGTGCCATCCGTGTTGTTACCAAAGCGCCTTACACCACCCACCACTGCGACCTGTATGCTCTAGTCGGCTGGTCCTCGCTACATATTCATCGCCAGACCAACTGGCTCCAGGTCATCTACAAGTCTATGCTAGGTGAAGCTCCGCCTTATCTCAGCTCACTGGTCACGATAACAACATCCACCCATAGCACGCGCTCCAGCAGGTATATCTCACTGGTCATCCCCAAAGCCAACACCTCCTTTGGCCGCCTTTCCTTCCAGTTCTCTGCTGCCAGTGACTGGAACGAATTGCAAAAATCTCTGAAGCTGGAGACATTTCCCTCACTATCTTTAAACATCAGCTATCTGAGCAGCTAACCGATCGCTACAGCTGTACATAGTCCATCTGTAAATAGCCCACCCAATCTACCTACCTCATCCCCATATTGTTTTTATTTACTTTGCTGCTCTTTTGCACACCAATATCACTACTTACACACCATCATCTGCTCATCATCATCTGCTCTAATTCACTCCAGTGTTAATCTGCTAAATTGTAATTACTTTGCTACTATGGCCTATTTATTGCCATACCTCCTCATGCCATTTGCACACACTGTATATAGACTTTCTTTTTTGTCTATTGTGTTAATGACTGTACGCTTGTTTATTCCATGTAACTCTGTGTTGTTGTTTCTGTCGCACTGCTTTGCTTTATCTTGGCCAGGTCGCAGTTGTAAATGAGAACTTGTTCTCAACTAGCTTAACTGGTTCCAATGTCCAGTCTCTTGACAGCAAGGTTGATGAATTCCGAGCAAGGGTAGCATTCCAGAGAGACAAAAGAGACTGTAACATTCTTTGCTTCACGGAAACATGGCTCACTCGAGACACGCTATTGGAGTTGGTACAGTCACCTGGTTTCTTCACGCATCGCGCCGACAGAAACAAGCATCTTTCTGGTAAGAAGAGGGGCGGGGGGGTATGCCTTATGATTAACGAGACGTGGTGTGATCATAACAACATACAGGAACTCAAGTCCTTCTGTTCACCTGACTTAGAATTCCTCACAATAAAATGTCGACCGCATTATCTACCAAGAGAATTCTCTTCGATTATAATCCCAGCCTGATATATTCCCCCCCAAGCAGACACATCGACGGCCCTGAACAAACTTTATTTGACTCTATGTAAACTGGAAACCAGATATCCTGAGGCTGCATTCATTGTAGCTGGGGATTTTAACAAGGCTAATCTGAAAACAAGACTCCCTAAATTCTATCAGCATATCGATTGTGCTACCAGGGCTGGTAAAACCCTAGATCATTGTTATTCTAACTTCCGCGACGCATATAAGGCCCTCCGCCGCCCTCCTTTTGGAAAAGCTGACCACGACTCCATTTTGTTGCTCCCAGCCTATAGAAAGAGACTAAAACAGGAAGCTCCCGCGCTCAGGTCTGTTCAAAGCTGGTCCGACCAATCGGATTCCACGCTTCAAGATTGCTTCAATCACGTGGATTGGGATATGTTCCGCACTGCGTCAAACAACAACATTGACGAATACGCAGATTCGGTGAGCGAGTATATTAGCAAGTGCATCGGCGATGTCGTACCCACAGCAACTATTAAAACATTCCCAAACCAGAATCTGTGGATTGATGGCAGCATTCACGCGAAACTGAAAGCGTGAACCACTGCTTTTAACCAGGGCAAGGACACCGGAAATATGACCGAATACAAACAGTGTAGCTATTCCCTCCGCAAGGCAATCAAACAAGCTAAGCTTCAGTATAGAGACAAAGTAGAGTCACAATTCAACAGCTCAGACACTCAGACACAAGAGGTATGTGGCAGGGTCTACAGTCAATCACGGATTACAAAAAGAAAACGAGCCCCAGACAGACTAAACAACTTCTTTGCTCGCTTTGAGGACAATACAGTGCCACTGACACGGCCCGCTACCAAAACCTGTGGACTCTCCTTCACTGCAGCCGACGTGAGTAAAACATTTAAACGTGTTAATCCTCGCAAGGCTGCAGGCCCAGACGGCATCCCCAACCGCGTCCTCAGAGCATGCGCAGACCAGCTGGCTGGTGTGTTTACGGACATAGTCAATCAATCCTTATCCCAGTCTGCTGTTCCCACATGCTTCAAGAGGGCCACCATTTTTCCTGTTCCCAAGTAAGCTAAGGTAACTGAGCTAAACGACTACCGCCCCATAGCACTCACTTCTGTCATCATGAAGTGCTTTGAGAGACTAGTCAAGGACCATATCACCTCCACCCTACCTGACACCCTAGACCCACTCCAATTTGCTTACCGCCCCAATAGGTCCACAGACGACGCAATCGCAACCACACTGCACACTGCCCTAACTCATCTGGACAAGAGGAATACCCATGTGAGAATGCTGTTCATCAACTACAGCTCAGCATTTAGCACCATATTACCCTCCAAACTCGTCATCAAGCTCGAGACCCTGGGTCTCGACCCCGCCCTGTGCAACTGGGTACTGGACTTCCTGACTGGCCGCCCCCAGGTGGTGAGGGTAGGTAACGACATCTCCACCCCGCTGATCCTCAACACTGGGGCCCCACAAGGGTGCGTTCTGAGCCCTCTCCTGTACACCCTGTTCACCCACGACTGCATGGCCATTCACGCCTCCAACTCAATCATCAAGTTTGCAGACGACACTACAGTGGTAGGCTTGATTACCAACAACGACGAGACGGCCTACAAAGAGTAGGTGAGGGCCCTTGGAGTGTGGTGTCAGGAAAATAACTTCACACTCAACGTCAACAAAACAAAGGAGATGATCGTGGACTTCAGGAAACAGCAGAGGGAGCACCCCCCTATCCACATCGACGGGCCAGTAGTGGAGAGGGTAGTAAGTTTTAAGTTCCTCGGCGTACACATCACGGACACACTGTATTGGTCCACCCACACAGACAGCATGGTGAAGAAGGTGCAGCAGGAGGCTGAAGAAATTTGGCTTGTCACCAAAAGCACTCACAAACTTTTACAGATCCACAATCGAGAGCATCCTGTCGGGCTGTATCACCGCCTGGTACGGCAACTGCTCCGCCCACAACCGTAAGCCTCTCCAGAGAGTAGTGAGGTCTGCACAACGCATCACTGGGGGCAAACTACCTGCCCTCCAGGACACCTACACCACCCGCTGTCACAGGAAGTCCATAAAGATCATCAAGGACAACAACCACCCGAACCACTGCCTGTTCACCCCACTATCATCCAGAAGGCGAGGTCAGTACAGGTGCATCAAAGCGGGGACCGAGAGACTGAAAAACAGCTTCTATCTCAAGGCCATCAGACTGTTAAACAGCCACCACTAACATTGAGTGGCTGCTGCCAACATACTGACTCAACTCCAGCCACTTTAATAATGGAAAAATTGATGTAAAAAATGTATCACTAGCCACTTTAAACAATGCCACTTTTATATGTTTACATACCCTACATTACATTTACATTTACATTTAAGTCATTTAGCAGACGCTCTTATCCAGAGCGACTTACAAATTGGTGCATTCACCTTATGATATCCAGTGGAACAACCACTTTACAATAGTGCATCTAACTCTTTTAAGGGGGGGGGGTTAGAAGGATTACTTTATCCTATCCTACTCATTACTCATCTCATATGTATATACCATCTACTGCATCTTGCCTATGCCGTTCTGTACCATCACTCATTCATATATTTTTATGTACATATTCTTCATCCCTTTACACTTGTGTGCATAAGGTAGTTGTTGTGAAATTGTTAGGTTAGATTACTCATTGGTTATTACTGCATTGTCGGAACTAGAAGCTCTGGATAAGAGCGTCTGCTAAATGACTTAAATGTAAATGTAGAAGCACAAGCATTTCACTACACTCGCATTAACCTGTTGAGGACAAGGGGGTGCTGTTTTCACTTTTGGAGAAAATCGTATGATATTTAAACGGCCTCGTACTCAATTCTTGCTCGTACAATATGCATATTATTATTACTATTGGATAGAAAACAGTCTCTAGTTTCTAAAAGCGTTTGAATTATTTCTCTAAGTGAAACAGAACTCTTTTTACAGACATTTTCCTATCCGGAAGTGAGATTTCCAAATGCGAAGTCTCTCTTTAAGACCTTGTCTATAAAAGGGCATGTCACTTATGACTGTAGAAACACGTCATACGCCTTCGCCTGGGTCTCATGCGGAAGTGAGAGAAAAAATCAGTTGATTATCTCGATCAGAGACTGAACACAACCTCTTGGACTGAGACGTGCGCACTTTCTTTTTTTCCCTGGGCGCGAAGTAGGAACTGTACTCGGCTGATGGAAGAACCTTTTTAAAGGTGAATATGATCTCTGGCTTCGATTTTCTTTGATACATGTCACAATATCATCCTAAAGTATGTTTTTTCAATATAGTTTAATTATATTATTGAAATTTATTCTGGACTTTAGACGTGATGCGTCGCAAGAATTGGTTCAAGAACGAGAGGCTAGCAATGCTAGCTAATGGTGCTTGCTAATTCTGAGGGAAATCGTTCGTTATGGATCCAAATAAAGTCGGTTCTGAACAAAGGACCCCTTGGAGAACATTCTGATGGAAGATCAACAAAGATAAGGACCCAATTTGGGATGCTTTTTCATATATATCTGTCGAACTGTGCTATGCTACCGTTTGACTAGAATCACTGCTGCTGTGTGCTAGCTATTGTAGTAAGCTAATATAACGATATATTGTGTTTTCGCTGTAAAACACTTCAAAAATCGGAAATATTGGCTCTGTTCACAAGATCTTATTCTTTCATTAGCTATCCACCATATATTGTTCTGAAATGTTTTATGATGTGTAATTAGTAGTTGACGTTGGTGTCTGTATTTTCTCTGGCTACTGCCGTGCGATTTCTGACTGTAGCTGTGATGGTGGCTATGATGGTAGCAGTAATGTAAAACTGATTTATAGCTAAAATATGCACATTTTTCGAACAAAACATAGATTTATTGTGTAACATGTTATAGGACTGTCATCTGAGGGAGTTTTTTCTAGGTTATTTAGGTTGGTTCTAGATTAGTTAGGTTAGCTTTGTGCATGCTACTTGCATGCTACCGTTGCTGTGAAAAATGTCTGTCTGTCTTTTGTATTTGGTGGTGAGCTAACATAAATATATGTGGTGTTTTCGCTGTAAAACATTTAAAAAATCGGAAATATTGGCTGTATTCACAAGATCTTTGTCTTTCATTTGCAAAAAGATCCCAAAAAAATGATGGCGCACTTCTCACTCCAAGAGGTTGTATTCAATCCCAGAACGAGATAATCAAGTCATTTCTGCTCTCACTTCCGCATGACACCCAGGGGAAGGTGTATGACGTGTTTCTACAGTCCTAAGTGACATGCCCTTTTATAGACAAGCTCTTGAAGAGAGACATCGCTTTTGGAAATCTCACTTCCGGATAGGAAATGGTCTGTAAAAAGAGTTCTGTTTCACTTAGAGAAATAATTCAAACGGTTTTAGAAACTAGAGAGTGTTTTCTATCCAATAGTAATAATAATATGCATATTGTACGAGCAAGAATTGAGTACGAGGCCGTTTGAAAATGGGCACCTCTTTCCAGTTATTCAATACGCCCCCTGCAGCCATAACAAGTTAAATTGAAATTGAGTGAGTGAGTGAGTGAGTGAGGGAGCAAGAGAGATGGATAAAGAAAAAATAAATAATGGGTAAATGAGGTTAAAAGGTCCAGTGCAGCAGTTTTTATTTCAATATCAAACATTTTTAGGTAACAATTAAGTACCTTACTGTAATTAAAATGGTAAAAAAGAAACAAAAATAGCTTCTTCGTAAAGAGCACTTTCTCAAGCAAGAATTTTGCTCGGACTGTCTGGGAGTGGTCTGAGTGGGGAAGGGAAAACTGAACACTAGCTGGTATTGGCAGAGAGGTTTAGAACTCTCTTTCTTATTGGTCTATTAACTCATTTACTGCCTGATGATGTCACCAGGCAGGCCAAAACTCCATCCCACCAAAACAAGCTGACATTTCTGGCAGTCTTTTCAAACAGCTCTTACACTAAAAGAGCAGTTATCATAATTTTCATAATTTCAGTGCAATTCCAACTTCATAGTGTGGAAATATATACTGTATAAAACAGTGACTGCACTGGGCATTTAATAGAGCACTTTAGGGTAATTTAAAGTATCCTCAGTTTGGGCTGTAGAGTGTACAGTACAGAGTATACCAGTAGCTGGTCTGGTAGAGGTGCTGGGGTTTAGAATCATCAGTAAAAGAGGGTAAATCCCCCCAGTTGGTGGCTCTTCATTTGACTCACTCGAGAGAGAGTGGCATCTGAAAGTAAGTGTGTGTGTGTGTGTGTGTGTGTGTGTGTGTGTGTGTGTGTGTGTGTGTGTGTGTGTGTGTGTGTGTGTGTGTGTGTGTGTGTGTGTGTGTGTGTGTGTGTGGTGTACCTGTATGGCTCCGTTCATGCTGAAGGATGATACACACTGCATGAGACGGCTCATCTCCTCCGCCACACCATCAACGATTCTAGTCAGAACCCTGGGAACTAGCTCCTTTGACACTGTGAAGACCTGAGAGAGAAAGAGGTGGAGAGAGAGAGGGGCGGGGGGATAACGAGAGAGATCAAACTCTCTCTGTGACTACTGACTGACTGCTCTACTCATTACAGAAGGCCCCCAATAATGTTTGTCATGCATCTCTTCATTATACAGAAAGGTCAATGCCTTACCTCAGCATGAACAGTGATGATGTTGACCAAGGCTTCCTTCAGGTAGTTCCTCACACCTTGGAAAGAAGGTAGTTCCATAATAACGTCAAAACCTGAAACCGATCATATGAAACTGATCCCAGACCTAACACATTTATCAGTTCTCTTTTACTATAAGACTAGACTGAAATGCAGTGGGCGAGGAAAGATTGAAAGTAGTTATTTCTATTGGTAGAGGTTGAGATGAGCCATATAATGTATGTATTCTCCAATCAACCTGGAGAATGGTGGGTGTATAACCTGTAATGGCACCCCTAAGTAGGGGTGTGAACGTTTAAATGTATAAACGAAGTTGGGATCCTTGACGTTAAGAAAAATCCCTAACAACAACATTTGAATCCCAGTTTCCGTGTTATAGTCTAACTAAACAATAGGCTACGAAGGCCTGGGGAAAGTAAACAGCATAGTGGGTAACTTTCCACAACAACTAAAGAGTGTTGAAGAGCAAGGCTCTGGTGACCTGGCTACCACACTGTGAGCAGTGTGAAGTAAACCTGTGCACATGCGCAGATACTGTGTGTGACTGTGTGAAAGTGAAGTGTTGCATCTTGCTCACCTCAGCATCCTAACCTCTTCACTGACCACAGGCCCTGCTTTACTGAAGTTGCGAGACATTGCAAGCCAAGAAATTGTGAGATACAGCATTCCATTGCGAGATTTGATTGCCAATTGATAGGCCTAGTGCACCGTTCTGACTGTCTGCCTGGTGGCCGTCCTACCTATACTGTGTCCATCTCCTCTGTCAATTCAATTAAATTCTGTCTCTGTCCCTCGCTATGAAAGATGCGAGTGTTTGTGTTCTCGGAAGTACAGCAAGAAGTCAGTCTCCTCCGTTCCAAAAATACTGAATCTTGACACTTAGAAATGGGAGTTGACACTGGAGTCAACATGCAACGAGTCGAGAAATACTTTTTGAGTCGACTCTCCACTACTACGTCGTCATGGTTAACAGTTGGAAACATTTCAGAGAAAGGCAAGCAACAGCAGTGAAGTCCTGTATGGCAATACTTTGAGAAGTTAAATGAGAAGTAAATGCAAACTTTGCAAGGTGGAATTTAGGTACCGTAATGGTAGTACAGGTGCAATGCTTAACCATCTGAAAGGGATGCACCATAATACCCGTACCGTTGCTGGCAGCAGCACAGCTGCATTGTGAATTCACATGGAATTTTATTTAAAAAATCTTAGCATTTTAACAAATGGCCGTTTAAATGTTAAGAAAACTTTTCCATTTGTCACATCCCCAATGTCACGTTGAGAAGACAATATAATAAATATAAATGAGATGATTGTCTGGTGTCTGGTGCTGAAGATGAATTTAAAGATGAATACTTCCAGGGGGCAAGAGTGTTACTACGAGAAAACAAAAAGACCAAAACCAGTGAAGGTTGTCTTTCTCTGTTTCCACTGGCAATGCAGGCCTCAGCATACACACACCAGATACCCACATGTTTAGCCAGTGAAAGTATCATATCCTATTCCTTATAGCTGTGGTTAATAAGCCCAAATGTTCCTGTTTCACTATTAGCGGAACACACAAAATCGTAAAAGGCACCACTTTTTCTCCCTGGAACATTGAGGAGCATAGGGGAGTGGGGCTATGCTCCTCTGAGCGCACACACACACTTCCTGTTTTAAGGTACGTAGACCACATACAAGTGTCACCTGTGCACAGCCTCATAGCACATCCATGTGTACGTGTGTGTGTGTGTGTGTGTGTGTGTGTGTGTGTGTGTGTGTGTGTGTGTGTGTGTGTGTGTGTGTGTGTGTGTGTGTGCATACACACACCCAAAACCACAGACCAGAATGATACATGTCCATGTCACTGCTAACATCACTTCAATTTAGAGAGTGTGTGTATGAATGTAAGTATGAAGAATTCACTGAAGATTCAGCGTTTAACATTTCCTACAAGGAGCTCCCCCACCCACAACAACAGGGCTGGGATGATACCAGTATTGCGATACTCGTCAGTATCGTGGCAATGAAACAAAACAGGAAGCGGATTTAACTTCTTTTGGAAAACAGCCCTAATGTTGGAAACAAACATTATGTTGTCATCCAGAGTCACATTTATTTATTTTCCCAGCTATAGCATACTATATTTTACATACAGCAGGCTTTTAAAGGACAAAAAAGTTTGATCTGCTTCTTGATTTAATTTGCCATGGTAAAAATATTGTGATACTGGTATCGTCACAGCCCTAATACAGAGTAGACTAAGAGTAGACTGTATGTGAAGTTGTGAACATCAGGCTAAGCACATCCAAGCACTGTTCATTGTAAAACTTCAGGACACACAAAGACATTTAGTTAGTGCTGAGTGATTAGTGCTTTTTGAGGTTGGTTCGGTTTCGGTTCGATTATGAACAAATAAATCACGGTTTTCGATTTCCTTAATTATTAATGTTTTCATTAAATGCACTATGGATTATGTGGGTTGAATGACATGATGGTAGTGACTGCCCATTTCTGCTAATCATTTATTAGCAATAATTTATTCACATTAATTTACTTTAATAAAATATTTGGTTTATTTGATGACTTTATTATTTAATTCCAAGTCATCATCTCTATAGAGCTTCTGCCTATGATGTCTGACAAAATCACTATTTTACTATTATACTGACGGGCAGACCACAGGGAGGAGGTAAGTAAACTGGTTTTGTGGTGCCAGGACAACAAACTCTCCCTCAACATCAGCAAAGCAAAGGAGTTGTTGACTTCAGGAAGCAGAGGAGGGAACATGCCCTGATCCACATCAAGGGGACTGCAGTAGAGAGAGTCAGCAGTTTTAAGTTTCACTGCATCCACATCACAGAGGATTTGTCATGGACCAACAACACCACCACTCTTGTCAAGAGGGTGCAACAGCGTCTCTACTTCCTAAGGCAGCTAAAGAAAATCGGCAAGTCACCCTGGGTCTTCTCCAAATACTACCTCTGCACCATCGAGAGCGTCCTTACTGGTTGCATCACAGCCTGGTACAGGAATTGCTCTGTCCACGACCACAAGTCCATCCAGTGTGTGGTGAAGAAGGTCCAATGCATCACTGAGACCGTGCTCCCACCCATCCAGGACATCTACTTGAAACGGTGCATGAGGAAGTCCCGCAGCACCATCAAGGACCCCACACACCCCAGCCACGAGCAGTTCACTCCCTTACCATCGGGCAGGCATCGGAGCATGAAGTCTGATAGAAACCGTCTCTGAGTCTGTTGGTATCTACAAGCCATCAGACTGCTGAACACTTGAACTGGACTGACCACCTGCTCGGATTCTCCGCACCTTAGCACACATGCGCTCACTCGCTAACTCATCCACTCACTCACACACATACATATACACTACCAGTCAAAAGTTTGGACACACCTGCTCATTCAAGGATTTTTCAGATTTTTTAAAACTATTTTCTACATTGTAGAATAATAGTGAAAACATCAAAACTATGAAATAATACATATGGATTCAATAACACATAAGTAACAAAAAATGTTAAACAAATCAAAACATATTTTAGATTATTCAAAGTAGCCACCCTTTGCCTTGACAGTTTTGCATACTTGGCATTCTCTCAACCAGCTTCATGAGAAATGCTTTTCCAACAGTCTTGAAGGAGTTCCCACATATGCTGAGCACTGTTTGCTGCTTTTCCTTCACGCTGCGATCCAACTCATCCCAAACCATCTCAATTAGGTTGAGGTCAGGTTTGTGGAGGCCAGGTCATCTGATGCAGCACCATCACTCTCCTTCTTGGTCAAATAGCTCTTACACAGTCTGGAGGTGTGTTTTGGGTCATTGTCCTGTTGAAAAAGAAATGATAGTCCCACTAAGCGCAAACCAGATGGGATGGCATATCGCTGCAGAATAACTGTGCCTTGAATTCTAAATAAATCACAGACGGTGTCACCAGCAAAGCAGCCCCACACCATCACACCTCCTCCTCCATGCTTCACCGTAGGAACCACACATATGGATATCATCCGTTCACCTACTCTGCGTCTCACAGAGACACAGCGGTTGGAACCAAACATCTCAAATTTGGACTCATCAGACCAAAGGACAGATTTCCACTGGTCTAATGTCCATTGCTCGTGTTTCTTGGCCCAAGCAAGTCTCTTATTCTTATTTCATGTCCTTTAGTAGTGGTTTCTTTGCAGCAATTGGATCATGAAGGCCTGATTCACGCAGTCTCCTCTGAAAAGTTGATGTTGAGATGTGTCTGTTACTTGAACTCTGTGAAGCATTTATTTGGGCTGCAATCTGAGGTGCAGTTAACTCTAATGAACTTATCCTCTGCAGCTGAGGTAACACTGGGTCTTTCTTTCCTGTGGCGGTCCTCATGAGAGCTAGTTTCATCATAGTGCTTGATGGTTTTTGCAACTGAACTTGAAGAAACTTTCAAAGTTCTTGACATTTTCCAGATGGACTGACCTTCATGTCTTAAAGTAATGATGGACTGTCGCTTCTCTATGCTTATTTGAGCTGTTCTTGCCATAATATGGACTTGGTCTTTTACCAAATAGGGCTGTCTTCTGTATACCACCCCCCTACCTTGTCACAACACAACTGATTGGCTCAAACACATTAAGGAAAGAGATTCCACAAATTAACTTTTAACAAGGCATACATGTTAATGGAACTACATTTCAGGTGACTACCTCATGAAGCTGGTTCAGAGAATGCCAAGAGTGTACAAAGCTGTCATCAATGCAAAATGTGGCTACTTTGAAGAATTGTTTAACACTTTTTTGGTTTGTATATGATTCCATATGTGTTATTTCATAGTTTTGATATCTTCACTATTATTCTACAATGTAGAAAATAGTAAAAATAAAGAAAAACCTTTGAATGAGTAGGTGTGTCCAAACTTTTGACTGGTACTGTACATTCATGCTACACACACATCACAACTGCTGCTGCCAGACTCTTATTATGATTGCTAAATACTGCACAATTTAAACACTTGCCCCCCTCAATCCCAGCTTTTCCAAAACATGTGTAAATATTGGACTATAAATTGTGCCTTCATGTATTATACGAATGCTAAAATGTTTATTATATTCTACTGAGCCATTTACTTTATGTTCATATTCTTATCTTTTATCATTTCTTATTGTTGTTGGCTTGTGGAGAAGGAACCTGAAAGTAAGCATTTCATTGGACAGTGTATACCATGTGTATCCTGTACCTTGAAACTTTAGCATTGGCTCGTGAAACTACCACTAACTTCCTTCATACTGGACGCAGAGACATATGGTATTCTGTTGAAGCTAGCGATATTCATAAAATAATTTTGCAGAACCCCTGCAGTGCCTCTATGGAACCTTAGGGGGCTGCAGATCCCAGTTTGAAAACCTCTGCCATAATGTTCCCCAGACAGCCGTAAGGTTTATTGCTTTTGGAGATAAGCCCAAGAGGCTAGATAGGTCAAGGGTTATTATGGGTAAACCCCCCTCTCTCTGTTACATCTGTGGCTTGGTGGAAGAACTCGACATTACGAATGCAATCTCCACAAACGTCTGGGAAACTGAGTTTAAAAGTCTATTGCAGTGTACAGGTGGTTAATCTGTGTTGGTTTGAATACTGGCCTCAGTCCATAATGTCCTGTGATTAAGGTGTGTAAAAAGGTGTGCAGTCGCGCCAATGGACGTAGACAGGGTAGATCAAATCAAATCACATTTGTCACATGCTTGGTAAACAAGAGGTGTAGACTAACAGTGAAACGGTTACTTACGGGCCCTTCCCAACAATGCAGAGAAAAAATTATTAAAATTATAGAAATACATTTCTGTGTACCTGCAGGTGTACTGTAAATAAGAATTTGTTCTTAACTGACTTGCCTAGTTAAATAAAGGTTATATAAAATAAATCAAAGTAGACAGCGTATATGTCTCTGTGTGTGTGTGTGTGTGTGTGTGTGTGTGTGTGTGTGTGTGTGTGTGTGTGTGTGTGTGTGTGTGTGTGTGTGTGTGTGTGTGTGTGTGTGTGTGTGTGTGTGTGAGAGAGTGTGTGTTTGTACCTGTAGGTGTACTACAGTCCCTCCAGTCGAAGTATCCAGCGTAGATGCCTGGTTCTAGGGATCCTACGATGGGATCTGACTTCCTCTCGATGTAGGCATCAAACAGACTCTCATCCAGCTCCTTCACTGCATGGACACTCACCTGGAAATAGAGGTAGAGACAAACCTAATCAACACCTGTACACAGCTACACAGACACTCACCTGGGAGCAGAGGAGAGAGACATCAATCAAATTTCAATGAAATGTACTTAGAAATCTATTCTTACATCAGCAGCTGTCACAAAGTGCTTTTACAGGAACTTGATTTATGTTCTTATAGTCACAATATAGATCCTGGTTTTGAACCAACTGCTTACAGGCCATGTTTCTAAAAAACACAAGCCGTTTACCTGTTTTTACAGGAACAGCCAACCAATATCTGTCTGTATGAGTGTGTGTATGAGAGAGAAGGAGACTGACTCAGAGATCTGACCTTTAGCTGTTTAAAGAGAAAGAGAGAGTAATCGTTCTGCCCCAAAACATCATTTCTCATCAACTCATTGGTGACAAATCTTCTTCTTCAAAGAACACCAAAAACTAAACACCAAAACATCTAAGGAGCCAGTTAACTGTTTGCTGTTTCTGACAGTTAACTGTGTGTGTGTCTGTCTTTGTGTGTGTCCTCTCTACTAACCTGTGTGATCTTGTCAGTCCCGGTGAAGCCGTGTTTCTCAAAGTGTTCAGCCATGTTAAGGAAGGTGTGTTTCTCCAGGTACTGACAGTTACTCAGGATGATCAGCAGACGCTGCTCCTATAGAGAGAAAGAGATGCACACACACACACACACACACACACACACACACACACACACACACACACACACACACACACACACACACACACACACACACACACACACACACACACACACACACACACACACACACACACACACACACACACACACACACACACACACACACACACACACAGAGAGAGAGAGAAAGTTCAGGATGTTGGATTTGTTATGTTGAGTGATGGTTTCTGAGCATCTGTCAGTTAATCTCATCATTGACTCCATCCCTGTTTTACTGGAATTTACTAAAATTCTGTTTTACGCCATACTACACACTGGGTTTTCTTCAATGATACAAGGTCAATTATAACAATTACCTCACTGACAACCTCACTGACAGGATTAGTGTAACAGGTAGTGTTCACTCCTAAAAGAGGAGAGGAGAGGAGAGGTTCTGGTCTTAATAGACAATCTCAAATAATTTGGTTACTTTGGCAACTCCTTTTATTATAAGAATTCTAGTCTTCTTCTATTATTTTTCAACACTTCCAGTCTCTGTAGACCATGTCAATCTATGGCCTACCAGCCCACCGTCTCTCTGAGGCCTTACTGTATTTCAGTGAGATGTTTGGTACTCCATATGATAATGTCTTAAGGTGGTCCTGTAGGCCTGAACTCTGGCATGTGCCCTGAATATTGTCTGGCTGTCTCACCGACTCAGCCCTGCTAGAGATCAGAGATCAGGGGAAACCCCATCTGCACCCTGCTCTATTTCCCTTTACCAAAAACTCCCCTTGCTCTTCCTCCCCCTCCTCTCCTCTCCCCTTCACTACACACCCAGGCCCATTCACTCTCATCTGGACACATATACAGTAAATTAGGTTGTGTCTGCTTCCTGTCCACAACCAGGAAACAGCATCATAACAGATTGGTTTGGTTTACCAGTGAAGGAGATACACGTGTGTGTGGGTGTGTAGGGGGGTTAGATTGTAAGAAAAATAACCTTCACTGAGAATGCTCATTGACATTGGCAATCCTGTAGTGTGAGATTGAGGTAGATTGAGTTCAATTGAGGCCTGTAGTCTCAGTCTGAGAAAATTCAGATCTTCTTACCGGTGTTGCACAGAAGTCTTCCTGAAGGCCACTGAATGGGTCTGGAGAGGCAAGGTCCACTGATATACTGAGAATACACACACACATACAGAGTTCAAAAACACACTAAGTCAGACACACAAATTGACACTGGATGCAAAGTCCCTGCCTGTACTCACTGTGAAGTGTTGATGTCTCCATCTGTTTTATTGCTCAGCTGCTCCAGGCAGCTGACAAACACCTGGAAGAGATGTTACAGGTCAGTGTCACAGAGAAAGGTCAGTGTCACAGAGACAGGTCAGTGTCACAGAGACTGGTCAGTCACTCAGACATCAGTAACAGTCAACTATATTAAAAAGGAGTGGGGTGAATGGACTGCACTGTAAACCTACAGTAAACTACATATAACAGGGGTCGGCAACAGGCAGCCCGTGGGCCAAAACCACCCTGCAAGGAAATTGTTTGTTGTAAAGAAAATAGTAATGTGATCGTATCTCAATGTAATCAAGGTATAAAATTATATTTTTTATTTGAAATACAATCTCTTTTTGGGCTTAGTTGTGGTCAATTTTCAGTGTTCAAATTATTAGAATTATATTCAGCACGCGGCTGAATGTAGTTGCCTACCCCTGACCTATAATCTGTAGGGATTCCTATGGTGTAATCCTAGTCGCGTATCTACTCTGTACCATACAGTACCTTATTGATCTCCTTAGAGCTTTTTCACCTGCTCTCGAACCTGCTCAGAAAGTACAAGTCTACAATAATTAATACATTTCAACTGAATTTGTGCACTGTAGACCTACAGTAAACTGTAGATATTTCTATGGCGAAATATGATGTAATCCTTATCTTTACTCTATAGTACTATACCTTCATGATCTTCTCACAGAGCTTCCTGGTCCATTCCTGCTACAAAGGTAAAAGGCTACAATAATCTAAGGGCCGGTTTCCCGGACATAGATGAAGCCTAATCCAGTACTAAAAAGCATTCTTAATGGAGATTCTCCATTGAAGGTGCCTTTTCAGTCCAGGACTAGTCTTAATCTGTGTCCGGGAAACCGTTCCTAAATGTCTACTGAATTTGAGCATTGTAGCAATAAACTACCTGTGACCTGTAGGAGTCCCTTCACTAGAGTGAAATATACTGTAAACCTATTCTCTTGTGACAGTAGTACCATAAATTCATGCTAACTACAGTACCAGTAAACTGAAGGGATTACTATGTTGAACTATACTGTAATCTTAATCTCTATTCTGTATTATTGTGGTGAAATATAGTGTAAACCTAGTCTGTAGTGACTGTACAGTACCCTCATGATGTCCACACAGAGCTCTGAGGCTTGATCTTGGGCCTGATCCAATTGGAGGATCTGAAGACAGGAGAGGAAGGTGAGACAGCAGCTATCACGCAGTAATGTGGTCCAATACACCACCATTCATACTGAACAAAAATATAAATACAACATGTAAAGTGTTGGTCCCATATTTCATGAGCTGAAAAAAACAAGATCCCAAAAATGTTCCTTGCGCACAAAAAGCTTATTTCTCTCCAATTTTGTAGTACACCTACAGGTACAAAATCCCTGTTAGTGAGCATTTCTCCTTTGCCAAGATAATCTATCCACCTGACAGGTGTGACATATCAAGAAGCTGAATAAACAGCATGATCATTACACAGGTGTACCTTGTGCTGCGGACAATAAAAGGCCACTCTAAAATGTGCAGATTTGTCACACAACACAAGCCACAGATTTCTCAAGTTGAGGGAGCACGCAATTGGCATGCTGACTGCAGGAATGTCCACCAGAGCTGTTGCCAGATAATTTAATGTTAATTTCTCTACCATAAGCTGCCTCCAACATCGTTTTAAAGAATTTGTCAGTACATCCAACCGGCCTCACAACCGCAGACCACGTGTAACCACGCCAGCCCAGTACCTCCACATCTGGCTTCTTCATCTGTGGGATAGTCTGAGTCCAGCCACCAGGACAGCTGATGAAATTGTTGGTTTGTACAACCGAATCATATCTGCACAAACTGTCAGAAACCGTCTCAGGGAAGCTCATCTGCATGTTCGTCGTCCTCACCAGGGTCTTGACCTGACTGCAGTTTGGCGTCATAACCGACTTCAGTGGGCAAATGCTCACATTCGATTGCCACTGGCATGCTGGAGAAGCGTGCTCTCGCGGATGAATCCGGTTTCAACTGTACCGGGCAGATGGCAGACAGCGTGTATGGTGTCGTGTGGGCGAGCAGCTTTCTGATGTCAATGTTGTGAACAGAGTGCCCCATGGTGGCGGTGGGGTTATGGTATGGGCACGCATAAGCTATGGACAACGAACACAATTGCATTTTATCGATGGCAATTTGAATGCACAGAGACACCATGATGAGATCCTGAGGCCCATTGTCATGCCATTCATCCACCGCCATCACCTGTTTCAGCATGATAATGCACGGCCCCATGTCGCAAGGATCTCTACACAATTCCTGGAAGTTGAACATCTCCCAGTTCTTCCATGGCCTGTATTCTCACCAGACATTGAGCATGTTTTGGATGCTCTGGATCGATGTGCACGACAGCGTGTTCCAGTTCCCACATTCCACAAGCCACAATCAACAGCCTGATCAACTCCACGCAAAGGAGACGTGTCGTGCTGCATGAGGCAAAAGGTGGTCACACCAGATACGGACTGGTTCTCTGATCCACGCCCCTACCATATTTATTAAGGTATCTGTGACCACCAGATGCATATCTGTAATCCCAGTCAAGTGAAATCCATAGAATAGAGCCTAATGAATGTATTTAAATTGACTGATGTCCTTATATGAACTGTAACTCAGTAAAATCTTAGAAATTGTTGCATGTTGCGTTTATATGATTGTTCAGTGCAATTCACATACATAAATACAGTAGTTCACAAAGATGAATGAGGTTCTGTTATAGTGTATAGTGTGTGTTCCTTACATTGACCTCCCCAGGTTTGGTCTCCATGGGTTCTTTGAGTGACTGCAGCATCTGCACCATGCACTGCTCAAACTGGGCTGGCTGCACACGACATAACACACAAATCAGATATATAGATTATACCATGTCATATTTTTCATCATATCTTACTATATAATAAATCATGATATATCACATAGTAAATATAGCTTTACCAAGCTGGTGATTCCTTCATTGTCTACGACCCAGTCCTCTTTCTCTGCAAGCCTTTTGACATCTGACAAAATGCATACACCAACATAAATCACTATAGGGGCAACAAATGTGTGCTTTTCACATTTCACATTATTTTTGATCACTATCAAATTAAATAATGGTACTACATACTCGTGAACAAGTGAAGAGCCATGATCAGTTCACATGACATTTTAAATAGAACTGTTTGGTGGAAGACCGCAAAAGAAAGTGAAATGACCCTCTAAACTAGTGAATGACTACCTTCAAAACCACATGAGCTGTTAGTATCAACCTGAGTTTCTATAGATCTAGGGCCACAGTCAGAATGACCAACAGAGTTTAACCACAAAACCCCCTTTCACAAACACTTTCTCTTTCACTAACCTAACCTCACCTTACCTTACCTAACCCACCTCTGCCCCTTTCTCCATCTCTCTCCTTCTTCTGCCCCTTTCTTCCAGACAGTGATGTCTCAGGTCCCCTTTCCTCTTCCTTCCTCCCCTCTCCTCCCTCCCATATCTCCTTCTCTCTCATTCTTTGCGATGTGGTGCAGGGAGACCTGTAGACAGTGATGTCTCAGTTCCCATCCCCTCCCTCCCCTCCTCCCTCACCCTCTGCGGTGTGGTGCAGGGTGACCAGTAGACAGTGGTGTCTCAGCTCCAACAGTAGATCCTGGATCACCTGCAGCAGATCATTAGGGATCTCCAGAGCAACCAGGGCTTCAAAAATTATTCTGAGAGACGAGAGAGAGGCGAGACGAGAGAGACGAGAGACGAGAGAGAGGAGAGCGAGAAAGAGAATGTTGTAGTGGAGGAGGGATTGGGGTTCTGGAATATGGGGGATGAAGTCATTGACACACACATGCTCGCACAAACACACACTAGAGTGAGGTGTCCATACGTGACAGTTTGTATAACACTAGAGTGAGGTGTCCATACGTGACAGTGTGTATAACACTAAAGTGAGGTGTCCATACGTGACAGTGTGTATAACACTAGAGTGAGGTGTCCATACGTGACAGTGTGTATAACACTAGAGTGAGGTGTCCATACGTGACAGTGTGTATAACACTAGAGTGAGGTGTCCATACGTGACAGTGTGTATAACACTAGAGTGAGGTGTCCATACGTGACAGTGTGTATAACACTAGAGTGAGGTGTCCATACGTGACAGTGTGTATAACACTAGAGTGAGGTGTCCATATGTGACAGTGTGTATAACACTAGAGTGAGGTGTCCATACGTGACAGTGTGTATAACACTAGAGTGAGGTGTCCATACGTGACAGTGTGTATAACACTAGAGTGAGGTGTCCATACGTGACAGTGTGTATAACACTAGAGTGAGGTGTCCATACGTGACAGTGTGTATAACACTAGAGTGAGGTGTCCATACGTGACAGTGTGTATAACACTAGAGTGAGGTGTCCATACGTGACAGTTTGTATGACACTAGAGTGAGGTGTCCATACGTGACAGTGTGTATAACACTAGAGTGAGGTGTCCATACGTGACAGTGTGTATAACACTAAAGTGAGGTGTCCATACGTGACAGTTTGTATGACACTAGAGTGAGGTGTCCATACGTGACAGTGTGTATAACACTAGAGTGAGGTGTCCATACGTGACAGTGTGTATAACACTAGAGTGAGGTGTCCATACGTGACAGTGTGTATAACACTAGAGTGAGGTGTCCATACGTGACAGTGTGTATAACACTAGAGTGAGGTGTCCATACGTGACAGTGTGTATAACACTAAAGTGAGGTGTCCATACGTGACAGTGTGTATAACACTAGAGTGAGGTGTCCATACGTGACAGTGTGTATAACACTAGAGTGAGGTGTCCATACGTGACAGTGTGTATAACACTAAAGTGAGGTGTCCATACGTGACAGTGTGTATAACACTAAAGTGAGGTGTCCATACGTGACAGTGTGTATAACACTAGAGTGAGGTGTCCATACGTGACAGTGTGTATAACACTAGAGTGAGGTGTCCATACGTGACAGTGTGTATAACACTAAAGTGAGGTGTCCATACGTGACAGTGTGTATAACACTAGAGTGAGGTGTCCATACGTGACAGTGTGTATAACACTAGAGTGAGGTGTCCATACGTGACAGTGTGTATAACACTAGAGTGAGGTGTCCATACGTGACAGTGTGTATAACACTAGAGTGAGGTGTCCATACGTGACAGTGTGTATAACACTAGAGTGAGGTGTCCATACGTGACAGTGTGTATAACACTAGAGTGAGGTGTCCATACGTGACAGTGTGTATAACACTAGAGTGAGGTGTCCATACGTGACAGTGTGTATAACACTAGAGTGAGGTGTCCATACGTGACAGTGTGTATAACACTAGAGTGAGGTGTCCATATGTGACAGTGTGTATAACACTACATACGTGACAGTGTGTATAACACTAGAGTGAGGTGTCCATACGTGACAGTGTGTATAACACTAGAGTGAGGTGTCCATACGTGACAGTTTGTATAACACTAGAGTGAGGTGTACATACGTGACAGTGTGTATAACACTAGAGTGAGGTGTCCATACGTGACAGTGTGTATAACACTAAAGTGAGGTGTCCATACGTGACAGTGTGTATAACACTAGAGTGAGGTGTCCATACGTGACAGTGTGTATAACACTAGAGTGAGGTGTCCATACGTGACAGTGTGTATAACACTAGAGTGAGGTGTCCATACGTGACAGTGTGTATAACACTAGAGTGAGGTGTCCATACGTGACAGTGTGTATAACACTAGAGTGAGGTGTCCATACGTGACAGTGTGTATAACACTAAAGTGAGGTGTACATACGTGACAGTGTGTATAACACTAGAGTGAGGTGTCCATACGTGACAGTGTGTATAACACTAAAGTGAGTTGTACATACCTGACAGTGTGTATCAAAAAAATATATATATATTTGTCAAATGCGCCGAATACAATACAAGGTGTAGACCTTACAGTGAAAGGCTTTCTTACAAGCCCTTAACCAACAGTGCAGTTTTAAGAAAAATATGTGTTAAGTAAAAAAAATTGCTGGGTAAAAAATAAGAAATAAAAGCAACAAATAATTAAAGAGCAGCAGTAAAATAACAATAGCGAGGCTATATAGAGGGGCTACCGTTAGACTCAATGTGGAGGCTATATAGAGGGGCTACCGTTACAGAGTCAATGTGGAGGCTATATAGAGGGGCTACCGTTACAGAGTCAATGTGGAGGCTATATAGAGGGGCTACCGTTACGGAGTCAATGTGGAGGCTATATAGAGGGGCTACCGTTAGACTCAATGTGGAGGCTATATAGAGGGGCTACCGTTACGGAGTCAATGTGGAGGCTATATAGAGGGGCTACCGTTACGGAGTCAATGTGGAGGCTATATAGAGGGGCTACCGTTAGACTCAATGTGGAGGCTATATAGAGGGGCTACCGTTACAGAGTCAATGTGGAGGCTATATAGAGGGGCTACCGTTACAGAGTCAATGTGGAGGCTATATAGAGGGGCTACCGTTACAGAGTCAATGTGGAGGCTATATAGAGGGGCTACCGTTACAGAGTCAATGTGGAGGCTATATAGAGGGGCTACCGTTACAGAGTCAATGTGGAGGCTATATAGAGGGGCTACCGTTACAGAGTCAATGTGGAGGCTATATAAAGGGGCTTCCGTTACAGAGTCAATGTGGAGGCTATATAGAGGGGCTACCGTTACAGAGTCAATGTGGAGGCTATATAGAGGGGCTACGGTTACAGAGTCAATGTGGAGGCTATATAGAAGGGCTACCGTTACAGAGTCAATGTGGAGGCTATATAGAAGGGCTACCGTTACAGAGTCAATGTGGAGGCTATATAGAAGGGCTACCGTTACAGAGTCAATGTGGAGGCTATATAGAAGGGCTACCGTTACAGAGTCAATGTGGAGGCTATATAGAAGGGCTACCGTTACAGAGTCAATGTGGAGGCTATATAGAAGGGCTTCCGTTACAGAGTCAATGTGGAGGCTATATAGAAGGGCTACCGTTACAGAGTCAATGTGGAGGCTATATAAAGGGGCTTCCGTTACAGAGTCAATGTGCGGGGGCACCTATTAGTCAAGGTAACATGTACAGTTGAAGTCGGAGTCTACATACACCTTAGCCAAATACATTTAAACTCCGTTTCACAATTCCTGACATTTAATCCTAGTAAAAATTCTTAGGTCAGTTAGAATTTTAAGAATGGGAAATGTCAGAATAATAGTAGAGAGAATGATTTATTTCAGCTTTTATTTATTTCATCACATTCCCAGTGGGTCAGAAGTTTACATACACTCAATTTGTATTTGGTAGCATTGCCTTTAACTTGTTTAACTTGGGTCAAACGTTTCGGGTAGCCTTCCACAAGCTTCCCACAATAAGTTGGGTGAATTTTGGCACATTCATCCTGACAGATCTGGTGTAACTGAGTCAGGTTTACAGGCCTCCTTGCTCACACACGCTTTTTTCAGTTCTGCCCACACATTTTCTATGGGATTGAGGTCAGGGCTTTGTGATGGCCACACAAATACCTTGACTTTGTTGTCCTTAAGCCATTTTGCCACAACTTTGGAAGTATGCTTGGGGTCATTGTCCATTGGAAGACCCATTTGCGACCAATCTTAACTTCTTGACTGATGTCTTGAGATGTTGCTTCAATATATCCACATAATTTTCCTTCCTCATGATGCCAACTATTTTGAGAAGTGCACCAGTCCCTCCTGCAGCAAAGCACCCCCACAACATGACGCTGCCACCCCCGTGCTTCACGGTCGGGATGGTGTTCTTCGGCTAGCAAGCCTCCCTCTTTTTCTCCAAACATAACGATAGTCATTATGGCCAAACAGTTCTATTTTTGTTTCATCAGACCAGAGGACATTTCTCCAAAAAGTACGATCTTTGTCCCCATGTGCAGTTGCAAACCGTAGTCTGGCTTTTTTATGGCGGTTTTGGAGCAGTGGCTTCTTCCTTGCTGAGCGGCCTTTCAGGTTATGTCGATATAGGACTCGTTTTACTGTGGATATAGATAATTTTGTACCTGTTTTCTCCAGCATCTTCACAAGGTCCTTTGCTGTTGTTCTGGGATTGATCTGCGCGTTTTCGCACCAAAGTACGTTCATCTCTAGGAGACAGAACGCGTCTCCTTCCTGAGTGGTATGATGGCTGCGTGGTCCCATGGTGTTTATACTTGCGCACTATTGTTTGTACAGATGAACGTGGTACCTTCAGGCATTTGAAAATTGCTCCCAAGGATGAACCAGACTTGTGGAGGTCTACAATTATTTTCTGAGGTCTTGGCTGATTTCTTTTGATTTTCCCATGATGTCAAGCAAAGAGGCACTGAGTTTGAAGGTAGGCCTTGAAATACATCCACAGGTACACCTCCAATTGACTCAAATGATGTCATCTATCAGAAGCTTCTAAAGCCATGACATCCCTTTCTGGAATTTTCCAAGCTGTTTAAAGGCACAGTCAACTTAGTGTATGTAAACTTCTGACCCACTGGAATTGTGATACAGTGAATTATAAGTGAAATAATCTGTTTGTTAACAATTGTTGGAAAAATTACTTGTGTCATGCACAAAGTAGATGTCCTAACCGACTTGCCAAAACTATCGTTTTTTAACAAGAAATTTGTGGAGTGGTTGAAAAACAAGTTTGAATGACTACAACGAAGTGTATGTAAACTTCCGACTTCAATTGTACATAGGTTCACATACAGTGGGGAGAACAAGTATTTGATACACCGCCAATTTTGCAGGTTTTCCTACTTACAAAGCATGTAGAGGTCTGTCATTTTTATCATAGGTACACTTCAACTGTGAGAGACAGAATCTAAAACAAAAATCCAGAAAATCACATTGTATAATTTTTAAGTATTTAATTTGCATTTTATTGCATGACATAAGTATTTGATACATCAGAAAAGCAGAACTTAATATTTGGTACAGAAACCTTTGTTTGCAATTACAGAGTTCATACGTTTCCTGTAGTTCTTGACCAGGTTTGCACACACTGCAGCAGGGATTTTGGCCCACTCCTCCATACAGACCTTCTCCAGATCCTTCAGGTTTCGGGGCTGTCGCTGGGCAATACGGACTTTCAGCTCCCTCCAAAGATTTTCTATTGGGTTCAGGTCTGGAGACTGTCTAGGCCACTCCAGGACCTTGAAATGCTTCTTACGGAGCCACTCCTTAGTTGCCCTGGCTGTGTGTTTCGGGTCGTTGTCATGCTGGAAGACCCAGCCACGACCCATCTTCAATGCTCTTACTGAGGGAAGGAGGTTGTTGGCCAAGATCTCGCGATACATGGCCAAATCCATCCTTCCCTCAATACAGTGCAGTCGTCCTGTCCCCTTTGCAGAAAAGCATCCCCAAAGAATGATGTTTCCACCTCCATGCTTCACGGTTGGGATGGTGTTCTTGGGGTTGTACTCATCCTTCTTCTTCCTCCAAACACGGCGAGTGGAGTTTAGACCAAAAAGCTCTATTTTTGTCTCATCAGACCACATGACCTTCTCCCATTCCTCCTCTGGATCATCCAGATGGTCATTGGCAAACTTCAGACGGGCCTGGACATGCACTGGCTTGAGCAGGGGGACCTTGCGTGCACTGCAGGATTTTAATCCATGACGGCGTGGTGTGTTACTAATGGTTTTCTTTGAGATTGTGGTCCCAGCTCTCTTCAGGTCATTGACCAGGTCCTGCCGTGTAGTTCTGGGCTGATCCCTCACCTTCTTCATGATCATTGATGCCCCACGAGGTGAGATCTTGCATGGAGCCCCAGACCGAGGGTGATTGACCGTCATCTTGAACGTCTTCCATTTTCTAATAATTGCGCCAACAGTTGTTGCCTTCTCACCAAGCTGTTTTTCTATTGTCCTGTAGCCCATCCCAGCCTTGTGCAGGTCTACAATTTTATCCCTGATGTCCTTACACAGCTCTCTGGTCTTGGCCATTGTGGAGAGGTTGGAGTCTGTTTGATTGAGTGTGTGGACAGGTGTCTTTTATACAGGTAACGAGTTCAAACAGGTGGAGTTAATACAGGTAATGAGTGGAGAGGAGGGCTTCTCAAAGAAAAACTAACAGGTCTGTGAGAGCCGGAATTCTTACTGGTTGGTAGGTGATCAAATACTTATGTCATGCAATAAAATGCAAATTAATTACTTAAAAATCATACAATGTGATTTTCTGGATTTTTGTTTTAGATTCCATCTCTCACAGTTGAAGTGTACCTATGATAAAAAGTACAGACCTCTACATGCTTTGTAAGTAGGAAAACCTGCAAAATCGGCAGTGTATCAAATACTTGTTCTCCCCACTGTATATATTTCGTAAAAATCCAAACAACTTCATAGATCTTCATTGTAAAGGGTTTAAACACTGTTTCCAATGCTTGTTCAATGAACCATAAACATTTCATGAACATGCACCTGTGGAACGGTCGTTAAGACACTAACAGCTTACAGACGGAAGGCAATTAAGGTCACCGTTATGAAAACTTAGGACACTAAAGAGGCCTTTCTACTGACTCTGTAAAATACCAAAGAAAGATGCACAGGGTCCCTGCTAATCTGTGTGAACGTGCCTTAGGCATGCTGCAAGGAGGCATGAGGACTGCAGATGTGGCCAGGGCAATAAATTGCAATGTCTGTACCGTGAGAAGCCTAAGACAGTGCTACAGGGAGACAGGATGGACAGCTGATTGTCCTCGCAGTGGCAGACCACGTGTAACAACACCTGCACAGGATCGGTACATCCGAACATGGTACAGGATGGCAACAATAACGGCCCGAGTTACACCAGGAACGCACAATCCCTCCATCAGTGTTCAGACTGTCCACAATAGGCTGAGAGAGGCTGGACTGAGGGCTTGTAGGCCTGTTGAAAGGCAGGTCCTCACCAGACATAACCAGCAACAACGTCGCCTATGGGCACAAACTCACCATCGCTGGACCAGACAAGACTGGCAAAAAGTGCTCTTCACTGATGAGTCGCGGTTTTATCTCACCAGAGGTGATGGTCGGATTCGCGTTTATCATCGAAGGAAGGAGCGTTACACCGAGGCCTGTACTCTGGAGCGGAATCGATTTGGAGGTGGAGAGTCCATCATGGTCTGGGGCGGTGTGTCACAGCATCATCGGACTGAGCTTGTTGTCATTGCAGGCAATCTCAACGCTGTGCGTTACAGGGAAGACATCCTCTTCCTTCATGTCGTACCCTACCTGCAAGCTCATCCTGACATGGCCCTCCAGCATGACAATGCCACCAGCCATACTGCTCGGGCCATTCCCCGAAATAAATGTCCGGGAACTTGCAGGTGCCTTGGTGGAAGAGTGGGGTAACATCTCACAGCAAGAACAGGCAAATCTGGTGCAGTCCATGAGGAGATGCAATGCAGTACTTAATGAAGCTGGTGGCCACACCAGATACTGACTGTTACTTTTGATTTTGACCCCCCCTTTGATCAGGGACAAATTATTTCATTTATATTAGTCACATGTCTGTGGAACTTGTTTAGTTTATGTCTCAGTTGTTGAATCGTATGTTCATACAAATATTTACACATGTTAAGTTTGCTGAAAATAAACACAGTTGACAGTGAGAGGACGTTTCTTTTTCTGCTGAGTTTAGTCTGGGTAGCCATTTGATTAGCTGTTCAGGAGTCTTATGGCTTGGGGGTAGAAGCTGTTGAGAAGCCTCTTGGACATAGACTTGGCGCTCCGGTACTGCTTGCCGTGCAGTAGCAGAGAGAACAGTCTACGACTAGGGTGGCTGGAGTCTTTGACAATTTTTAGGGCGATCCTCTGACACTGCCTGGTATAGAGGTCCTGGATGGCAGGAATCTTCCAGTAATGTACTGGGCTGTATGCACTACCATCTGTAGTGTCTTGCGGTCAGAAGCCGAGCAGTTGCCATACCAGGCAGTGATGCAACCAGTCAGGATGCTCTCGATGGTGCAGCTGTAGAACTTTTTGAGGAACTGAGGACCCACGTCAAATCTTTTCTGTCTTCGAAGGGGGGATAGGTTTTGTCGTGCCCTCTTTACGACTGTCTTGGTGTGCTTGGACAATGATAGGTTGGTGGTGATGTGGACACCAAGGAACTTGAAGCTCTCAACCTGCTCCACTACAGCCCCGTTGATGAGAATGGGGGCGTGCTCGTTCCTCTTTTTCCTGTAGTCCACAATCATCTCCTTTGTCTTGATCACGTTGAGGGAAAGGTTGTCGTTCTGACCTCCTCCCTATAGGCTGTCTCATCGTTGTCAGTGATCAGGCCTACCACTCGTGTCATCAGCAAAATGAATGATTGTGTTGGAGTCATGCCTGGCCATACAGTCATGAGTGAACAGGGAGTACAGAAGGGGACTCAGCACGCACCCCTGAGGGCCCCCGTGTTGAGGATCAGCGTGGCGGATGTGTTGTTACCGACCATTACCACCTGGGGGCGGCCCATCAGGAAGTCCAGGATCCAGTTGCAGAGGGAGGTGTTTAGTCCCAGGGTCCTTAGCTTAGTGATAAGCTTTGAGGGCACTATGGTGTTGAACGCTGAGCTGTAGTCAATGAATAGCATTCTCACATAGGTGTTCCTTTTGTCCAGGTGGGAAAGGGCAGTGTGGAGTGCAATAGAGATTGCATTATCTGTGGATCTGTTGGGGCGGTATGCAAATTGGAGTGGGTCTAGGGTTTCTGGGATAGTGGTGTTGATGTGAGCCATGACCAGCATTTCAAAGCACTTCATGGCTACAGACATGAGTGCTACAGGTCGGTAGTCATTTAGGCAGGTTACCTTAGTGTTCTTGGGCACAGGGACTAGGGTGGTCTACTTGAAACATGTTGGTATTACAGACTCAGACATGGAGAGGTTGAAAATGTCAGGAAAGACACTTGCCAGTTGGTCAGTGAGTGCTCAGAGTACATGTCCCGGTAATCCATCTGGCCCTGCGGCCTTGTGAATGTTGACCTGTTTAAAGGCCTTACATCGGCTACGGAGAGTGTGATCCCACAGTCGTCCGGAACAGCTGATGCTCTCATGCATGTTTCAGTGTTACTTGCCTCAAAGCAAGCATATAAGTAATTTAGCTCGTCTGGTAGGCTTGTGTCACTGGGCAGCTCGCGGCTGTGCTTCCCTTTGTGGTCTGTAATAGTTTGCAAGCCCTACCACATCCGACGAGCGTCGGAGCCGGTGTAGTATGATTCGATCTTATTCCTGTATTGATGCTTTGCCTGTTTGTTGGTTCGTCGGAGGGCATAGCGGGATTTCTTACAAGCTTCCGGGTTAGAGTCCCGCTCCTTGAAAGCGGCAGCTCTACACATAACCTCAGTGCAGATGTTGCCTGTAATCCTTGTCTTCTGGTTGGGAAATGTACGCAGACACTGTGGGGACGATGTCATCGATTCACTTATTGATGAAGCCAGTGACATATGTGGTGTACTCCTCAATGCCATCAGAAGAATCGCGGAACATATTCCAGTCTGTGCTAGAAAAACAATCCTGTAGCTTAGCATCTGCTTCATCTGACCACTTTTTTTATTGACCGAGTCACTGGTGCTTCCTGCTTTAGTTTTTGCTTGTTAGCAGGAACCAGGAGAATATAATTATGGTCAGATTTGCCAAATTAAGGGCGAGGGAGAGCTTTGGATATGCGTCTCTGTGTGTGGAGTAAAGGTGGTCTAGTTTTTTTCCCTCTGGTTGCACATGTGACATGCTGGTAGAAATTAGGTAAAATGGATTTATGTTTCCCTGCATTAAAGTCCCCGGCCACTAGGAGCGCCGCCTCTGGATGAGTGTTTTCCTGTTTGCTTATGGGCGTATACAGCACATTGAGTGCGGTCTTCGTGCCAGCATCAGTTTGTGGTGGTAGACAGCTATGAAGAATATAGATGAAAACTCTCTTGGTAAATAGTGTGGTCTACAGTTTATCATGAGATACTCTACCTCAGGCGAGCAAAACCTCAAGACTTCCTTAGAAATCTTGAACCAGCTGTTGTTTACAAATATTCATAGACCGCCACCCCTTGTCGTACCAGAGGCTACTGTTCTATCCTGCCGATACAGTGTGTCCCGCTAGCTGTATGTTATTCATGTCGTTGTTCAGCCACGACTCGATGAAACATAGGATATTGCAGTTTTTAATGTCCTGTTGGTAGGATATACGTGCTTGTAGTTTGTCTATTTTATTATCCAATGATTGTATGTTGGCTGATAGGACCAATGGTAAATGCAAATCACCCATTCGCCGCCGGACCCTTACAAGGCACCCCGACCTTCGTCCTCGATATCCCTGTCTCTTTCTCCAGCGAATGACGGGGATGAGGAACTTGTCGGGTGTCTGGAGTAAATACCTCTCGTCCGACTAGTTAAAGAACAAATCGTCTTTCAATACGAGGTGAGTAATCGCTGTCCTGATTTCTAGAAGCTTTTTTTGGTCATAAGAGACAGTGGCAGAAACTGTATGTTCAAAATAAGTTACAAATAATGCGAAAAAATACACACAATAGCACAATTGGTTAGGAGACCGTAAAACTGCAGCCTTTCTCTCTGGTGCCATCATCAATACACTAGAGCGAGGTGTCCATACCTGACAGTGTGTATGACCTGTGTGAGCCAGGGTCCAGTGAGTTCAGTCTTACTCTCCCAGCCCCCATACAGCCTCAGCTCCAGCTCAGTCAGAGTAGAGGGGAGGAGAGCCCCTCTCACCAGCTTCACCAGGCGATGGGTCACCTCCTCAATCATTTTCTACAGAGATATCAAATATATAACACAAACCATTTCAGGAAGTAAAACTACACACAGAAAGAGTCTTCTGAAGTTTACCAAAAGTATATCTAACTCAACAAAACGTACCTTAAAGTCGTTCTGTCTCTGTCTGGCATTCTTCTTCGATTTCTCCACCTGGCCAGATTTCTCACCAGTCTGTGCAAACAACAACAGACACAGTGCTTGAGGACTGATATAGGTGTGTACAGAGAGTATGTGTGTGTGTGTGTGTGTGTGTGTGTGTGTGTGTGTGTGTGTGTGTGTGTGTGTGTACCTCGCTGAAGAGGCTGCCGTTGACGTAAGAGATCCAGAGCTTCCAGAAGTTGGGCAGCTGGCCAATCACCACGTCCGACAGCTTCTCCACAAACTGCACCTGCTGGGGCGTCTCATAACGCCAAGCTACAACACACACAGGAGACAGACAGGTTACAGACCACAGGCAGACAGGTTACAGACCACAAGCAGACAGGTTACAGAGGGACAAGAGAATGGAGTGGAGTAATATAGTGTTGTACATAAAGATACAGTATAATTCACGATGAAGCGTTACAAATCTACATTGTCCACAACACAGGTTGAGAATCGCTGGTAGTGTGTGTATAGACGGCATCCCTAGCCGCGTCCTCAGAGTATACACAGACCAGCTGGCTGGAGTGTTGACAGACATATTCAATCTTTCCCTATCCAGTCTGCTGTCCCCACTTGCTTCAAGATGTCCAACATTGTTCCTGTACCCAAGAAAGCAAAGGTAACTGAACTGAATGACTATCGCCCCGTAGCACTCACTTCTGTCATCATGAAGTGGTTTGAGGGGCTAGTTAAGGATCATATCACCTCTACCTTACCGGACACCCTAGACCCACTTAAATTTGCTTACCACCCCAATAGAGCCACAGACGATGCAATCGCCATCGCACTGCCCTACGGGCCAGCAGTGGGACGGGACCGCAGTGTAGCAGGTGGAAAGCTTCAAGTTCCTTGGCATACACATCACTGACGATCTGAAATGGTCCACCTACACAGACAGTGTGGTGAAGAAGGCGCAACAGGGCCTCTTCAACATCAGGAGGCTGAAGAAATTTGACTTGGCACCTAAAACCCTCACAAACCTTTACAGATGCACAATTGAGAGCATCCCCTCGGGCTGTATCACGGCAACTGCACCGCCCACAACCGCAGGTCTCTCCAGGCGGTGGTGCGGTCTGCCCAACGTACCACCGGGGGTAAACTACCTGCCCTCCATGACACCTACAGTACCCGGTGTCACAGGAAGGCCAAAAAGATCAACAAGGACAACAACCACCCGAGCCACTGTCTGTTCACCCCGCTATCATCCAGAAGGCGAGGTCAGTACAGGTGCATCAAAGCTGGGACCGAGAGATTGAAAAACAGCTTCTATCTCAAGGCCATCAGACTGTGAAATAGCCATCACTAGGCGGCTTCCACACGGTTACGTAACCCTGCACCTTAGAGGCTGCTTCCCCACTTACATAGACTTGAAATCACTGGCCACTTAATAATGGAACACTAGTCACTTTAATAATGTTTGCATATTTTGCCTTTACTCATCTCATATGTATATACTGTATTCTATTCTACTGTATTTTAGTCTATGCTACTCTGACATCCTAATATTTAAATATTCCTTAATTCCATTCTTTTACTTTTAGGTTGTGTGTATGGTTGTGAATTGTTAGATATTACTGCACTGTTGGAGCTAGAAACACAACCGCAATAACATCTGCTAAACACATGTATGTGACACATTTGATTTGATTTAACTTGATATATTGTTATACTGTACTGTAATCAAAACAAACTTTATTTGACACATGTGCAGAATACAACATGTGCAGACCTTACCGTGAAATGCTTACTTACAAGCCCTTAACCAACAGTGCAGTTCAAGAAGATTTAAGAAAATGTTTACCAAATAAACTAAAGTAAAGAAAATGTAAGTAACACAATAAAATAACAATAACGAGGCTATATACACGGGGTACCGGTACCAGGTCAATGTGCGGGGGTACAGGTTAGTCGAGGTAATTTGTACATATAGGTAGGGGTGAAGTGACCCTGCATAGATAATAAACAGTGAGTAGCAGCAGTGTAAAAAAAACTAATGGGGGGGTCAATGTAAATAGTCTGGTGGCAATTTGATAAAGTTTTCAGCAGTCTTATGGCTTGAGGGTAGAAGCTGTTAAGGAGCCTTTTGGTCCTAGACAAATTGAGCTCCCGAGTGGCGCAGCGTTCTAAGGCTCTGCATCTCAGTGCTTGAGGCGTCACTACAGACACCCTGGTTCGTATCCAGGCTGTATCACAACCGACTGTGATCCCAGCGTCGTCCAGGGTTTGGCCGGTGTAGGCCGTCATTGTAAATAACAATTTGTTCTAAACTGACTTGCCTAGATAAATAAAGGTTAAATAAAAACAAAAAATATATATATATAAACTCAGCAAAAAAATAAACGGCCCTTTTTCAGGACCCTGTCTTTCAAAGATAATTTGTAAAAATCCAAATAACTTCACAGATCTTCATTGTAAAGGGTTTAAACACTGTTTCCCATGCTTGTTCAATGAACCATAAACATTTAATGAACAAGCACCTGTGGAACGGTCATTAAGACACTAACAGCTTACAGACGGTAGGCAATTTAGGTCACAGTTATGAAAACTTAGGACACTAAAGAGGCCTTTCTACTGACTAAAAAATACCAAAAGAAAGATGCCCAGGGTCGCTGCTAATCTGCGTGAACGTGCCTTAGGCATGCTGCAAAGAGGCATGAGGACTGCAGATGTGGCCAAGGCAATAAATTGCAATGTCTGTACTGTGAGACGCCTAAGACAGCGCAACAGGGAGACAGGACGGACAGCTGATCGTTCTCGCAGTGGCAGACCACGTGTAACAACACCTGCACAGGATCGGTACATCTGAAAATCACACTTGCGGGACAGGTACAGGATGGCAACAACAACTGCCTGAGTTACACCAGGAACGCACAATCCCTCCATCAGTGCTCAGACTGTCCGCAATAGGCTGAAAGAGGCTGGACTGAGGGCGTGTAGGCCTGTTGTAAGGCAGGTCCTCACCAGACATCACCGGCAACAACGTCGCCTATGGGCACAAACCCACCGTCACTGGACCAGACAGGACTGGCAAAAAGTGAAAGTGCTCTTCACTGACGAGTCGCGGTTTTGTCTCACCAGGTGTGATTGTCGGACTCGCGTTTATCGTCGAAGGAATGAGCGTTACACCGAGGCCTGTACTCTGGAGCGGAATCGATTTGGAGGTGGAGGGTCCGTCATGGTCTGGGGCGGTGTGTCACAGCATCATCGGACTGAGCTTGTTGTCATTGCAGGCAATCTCAACGCTGTGCATTACAGGGAAGACATCCTCCTCCCTCATGTGGTACCCTTCCTGCAGGCTCATCCTGACATGACCCTGGCATGACAATGCCACCAGCCATACTGCTCGTTCTGTGCGTGATTTCCTGCAAGGCAGGAATGTCAGTGTTCTGCCATGGCCAGCTAAGAGCCCGGATCTCAATCCCATTGAGCACGTCTGGGACCTGTTGGATCGTAGGGTGATGGCTAGGGCCATTCCCCCCAGAAATGTCTGGGAACTTGCAGGTGCCTTGGTGGAAGAGTGGGGTAACATCTCACAGCAAGAACTGGCAAATCTGGTGCAGTTCATGAGGAGGAGATGCAATGCAGTACTTAATGCAGCTGGTGGCCACACCAGATACTGACTGTTACTTTTGATTTTGACCCCCCCTTTGTTCAGGAACACATTATTCCATTTCTGTTTGTCACATGTCTGTGGAACTTGTTCAGTTAATGTCTCAGTTGTTGAATCTGGTTTTGTTTATACAAATATTTACACATGTTACGTTTGCTGAAAATAAATGCAGTTGACAGTGAGAGGACGTTTCTTTTTTTGCTGAGTTTATATAGTGTAGCTAGTGTTACTCACTGCTGGGGCGGGGGGTACGCAGACTGCACCCCCTCTTCAGAGAAGCTGTGTCCCTGATCCTACTGAGGGCCGACGGGCGAGGGTCCCCCTCTAGATTCAGGGCTATGGCCCCCAACCCCACTGAGATGGCGAGATAGAGGGAGAGAGGTAGAGAGAGAGAGCAAGACAGAGAGAGAGAGAGAGAGAGAGAGAGAGAGAGAGAGAGAGAGAGAGAGAGAGAGAGAGAGAGAGAGATGAACCCACAGGATCAAATACTTGAGAGATTAAATCAACCGTTTTCATAATAACTCCACATTCCTCAATAATCTCAGCAGGCTTTCACACCAAACACTCCCCTCCTCCTTTCTTTATTTGTCTTCTGATCCATCTCTCCTCTTGCCTGGGCGATGGAGAGAATGCCCCGTTGTTTCAGAGTGATGAGCGAGAGAGGAGGAGAAGGGAGCAAAGGGGAGCTGAGGAGAGGGCAGTGGGTTTGTACAAGGCAGAGGTGAATTCGGTTTAGCTGGGCAGAGTGATGTCTGTTGGATCTGGGTCAGATTACGCTGGCCTGATCAGGCCACTCACTGCGCTCCAGCCTCCACTAGATGGGGATAGAGAGCTACAGTGCTGCTCTCCACTAGATGGGACATCACTAGTTACCACAGCCACAAAGTCAGTAGGCCCGCCAACTCAATCAATCAGATGAGGGAGTGTATGCTGGCTCAAAAAGCCCGCCTACCTGGCCAATCAGATGAGGGAGAGTGATGTTGCGTATTCCGGTTCGCGGTAAATGCCTCATTTTCGAAATGGCAAATCTCAGAGTCGAGTTCAAGTTTGAGGACCAAATAGAAAAATACACTATATGACCATTAGTATGTGGACACCTGTTCATCGAATATCTCATTCCAAAATCCTGGGCACTAATATGGAGTTGGTACCCCTTTGCTGCTATAACAGCCTCCACTCTTCTGGGAAGGCTTTCCACTAGAAGTTGGAACATTGCTGCAGGGACTCGCTTCCATTAACACTTTTCGGGTTACTATATGATTCCATATGTGTTATTTCATAGTTTTGATGTCTTCACTATTATTCTACAATGTAGGAAATAGTAAAAATAAAGAAAAACCCTTGAATGAGTATTTGTGTCCAAACTTATGACAGGTACTGTATATATACTATATACACACTACCGTTCAAAAGTTTGGGGTCACTTAGAAATGTCCTTGTTTTTGAAAGAAGCACATTTTTTTTCCATTAAAATGACATCAAATTGATCAGAAATACAGTGTAGACATTGCTAATGTTTTAAATGACTATTGTAGCTGGAAACGACTGATTTTAATGGAACATCTACATAGGCATACAGAGGCCCATTATCAGCAACCATCTCTCCTGTGATCCAATGTCACTTTGTGTTAGCTAATTCAAGTTTATCATTTTAAAAGGCTAATTGATCATTAGAAAACAAGAAGCAATAAAACTGACCTTTAGACTAGTTGAGTATCTGGAGCATCAAAGTTTATTTGTCACATGCGCCGAATACAACAGGTGGAATGCTTACTTACAGGCACTAACCAACAGTGTAAGAAAGGTATTCGGTGAACAATAGGTAAGTAAAGAAATAAAAACAACAGTAAAAAGACAGTGAAAAATAACAGTAGCGAGGTCTCTCAACATTTGTGGGTTCGATTACAGGCTCAAAATGGCTAGAAACAAAAGTACTTTCTTCTGAAACTCGTCAGTCTATTTTTGTTCTGAGAAATTAAGGCTATTAAATGTGAGAAATAGCGCAGAAACTGAAGATCTCGTACAACGCTGTGTACTACTCCCTTCACAGATCAGCGCAAACTGGCTCTAACCAGAATAGAAAGAGGAGTGGGAGGCCCCGGTGCACAACTGAGCAAGAGGACAAGTACATTAGAGTGTCTAGTTTGAGAAGCAGATGCCTCACAAGTTCTCAACTGGCAGCTTCATTAAATAGTACCCAAAAAACACCAGTCTCAACGTCAACAGTGAAGAGGCCACTCCGGGATACTGGCCTTCTAGGCTCCTCTGTCCAGTGTCTGTGTTGTTTTGCCCATCTTAATCTTTTCTTTTTATTGGCCAGTCTGAGATATGGTTTTTCTTTGCAACTTTGCAACCGGAGTCACCTAATGTACTTGTCCTCTAGTTCAGTTGTGCACCGGGGCCTCCCACTCCTCTTTCTATACTGGTTAGAGCCAGTTTGCGCTGTTCTGTGAAGGGAGTAGACAAAATAACAATCAGGGTAAAGTACTGATAGAACAACACCACTAGAACGCCTACAGATCCTTACTGTAAATCCAGTAAGAAAAAGAGCTGACTTATTTCCAAAACATATGACACACTTGCTCTGTTGTGGTCAGTGAGCTTGGTGAATCCCCCAGATTGAAGGGCTGCAGGCTGACTGTGCACAAGCACTAACCAAACCCTTCCATCTACAAATGTTAGTAAACTACAAGGTGAGTCAGATAAACCAGGAAAGAGACCATAAGAACCCTCTAGAGAAGCACACAATCTTTCATACACACACATTTATACACACATACAGGGCCTTCAGAAAGTATTCACCCTGTACTTTTGCACATTTTGTTGTGTTACAGCTCAAATTTAAAATGGATTACACTGATCTACACACAACACACAATATTAACGTCAACGTGGAATTATGTTTTTAGAAATTAATTAATAAAAAATTAAAAGCTCAAATGTCTTCAGTCAATAAGTATTCAACCCTTTTGTTATGGCAAGCCTAAATTAGTTCAGGAGTAAAAATGTGCTTAATAAGTCACAGAATAAGTTGCATGGACTCACTCTGTGTGCAATAATAGTGTTTAACCTGTTTTAAATTACTACCCCATCTCTGTACCCCACACATACAATTAGCTATAAGGTCTCTCTGTCGAGCAGTGAATTTCAAGTACAAATTCAACCTCAAAGACCAGGGAGGTTTTCCAATGGTTCGCAAAGAAGGACACCTATTGGTAGATGGCATTGAATATCCCTTAAAGCATGGTGAAGTTATTAATTACACTTTGGATGGTGTATCAATACACCCAGTCACTACAAATATACAGGTGGACTCAGTTGCCGGAGAGGAAGGATTTCACCATGAGGCCAATGGTAACTTTAGAACAGTAACAGAGTTTAATGGCTGTCATAGGAGATAACTGAGGATGGATTAAACAACATTGTAGTTACTCCACAATACTAACATAACACACTACTGAGTACCACTCTTCATATTTTCAAGCATGGTGGTGGCTGTATTATGGTATGGGTAAGCTTGTCATCGGCAAGGACGTCATCGGCAAGGACGAGGGAGTTTTGACTTAAATCGTCTTGAAAATCTATGGAAAAACTTGAAAATGGCTGTCTAGCAATGATCAACAACCAACTTGCATTTTTACTCTTCAGCCATTTAGCACAGCATTTGCCAAACTCGGTCCTGGGGTCCCCCCTGGGTGCACGTTTTGGTTTTCGTCCTAGTACTACACCGCTGATTCAAATAACCAACGGATCATCAAGCTTTGATTATTTGGATCAGCTGATTTAGCAGACGCTCTTATGCAGAGCAATTAAGGTTAAGTACCTTGCTCAAGGGCACATCGACAGATTTTTCATCTAGTCTGCTCGGGAATTTTCTTCCACTTTGGCATTACAGAGTATTTTGTGTAGATCGTTGACGAAAGATGACAAATCAATTTTAATCCCAATTTGTAATACAACAACATCTGGAAAAAGTATAGGGATGCGAATACTTTCTGAAGGCACTGTATGTTTGGAAGTACATATTTAAGCATACACACAACCCGCACGCACAAAGACGCAAAGCAATGGGCACACAGACAGACAGAGATTCTGCACATATGGAGCTGCGTTCTCTCTCTCTCTCATTCCTGGCCATGTTCCCATCTTTTTTTATAGAGAGAGGGATCAGAGCTGTTGCTGTTGATACAGGTGTCGGGTGAACCCTTTCCCATGGTGTCCAGTATGTGTGTGTGTGTGCCTATTTATATAATGAATATGAGTTTGAGGGGGCTAAAATGATGAAACATTAAAGCTTTAAACCTCTCACTAAAAGCTTCACTCATACATAAATTATACTTAAACCCAAAATGGTTCTCCAGTAGATTATTAAGAAAGACTCATCTGTTGTTCAAAAATTACATTTTTGCCTTTATACAGATTACAACTTCTCTCTAATTGAAAATAAAATGTTGTTTAAAGTATCGCCCTTTCTTGAACAAGCCATACAAATCTGGTTACAATTTCAGTTTTATCCTCCAGAGAAGATAGAAGAAATATTACAACAAATGTTATGGTTAAACTCAAATATACTGATTAATAAAAAAACATTCCTTTTGGAAAATGTTTTAATATATTTATTAACGATATTGTGAATATAAACGGTGGACTTATGCAGCTATCGAAAATATATGAGAATGTCTGCTCAAAAGAAACGTATAACCAACTGATTGCAGCATTACCACAAAAATGGAGGAGGCAAGTGGAAAAGGGAGAAGGTAGGGAACTGCCATATATTAAAGATACAAATTGGCTGAAAGGAACTGGCATAAATAGAAAAATATACCAGTTTCATTTGAGGACAAAAATGTTGATACAGTAGCTGCGCCGTACAGGTTGCAAAATAAAAGGGAAGAGAATTTTGATGTACCGATTCCATGGCACATGGTTAATGAACTGGTACAAAAAACAACACTTGATTCAACACTTAAGAGTATTTCAATTTAAATGATTATACAAAATTCATGCCATCAACAGAATGCTATATATACGGGGCATACAACAATCTCAGCACTGTAGATTTTGCTGCGACGAGACAGAATAACTAGATTATTTATTCTGGTATTGCCCCTATGTAGCTTGTTTCTGGTCACAGGTTCAGGAATGGTTAAAAAATTACAACATTCACTTAAAATGAACTCTACAAATAGCAGTGTTGAGCGATTTGGAAAGCCATAGTCAGTCAATAAATAATATAATAATACTCGTAGGAAAGGCTTTCATCTTTAGCTCACAATCTGTGGATTCTATATGATTAGAAAGGTTCAAAATGTATGTAAAACATCACAGCACAATTGAAAAATATATTGCACATGGAAACCAAACGATGATGGTCTATGGTGATAGGTGGGATGGGCTGAGAGTGGCTGAGGGGCGGGATTAAAGAGCTCATGTTTGTTCATGTATTATTGTTATGTGATTGCTTTATATAAAAGTATGCAAAATGTGTATGTAAAATGTATTTGTAAAATGTAGCAGAAAAGCTGTAAAAACCAAACAAGATATGTGTCCTCTGAAGAAGGGGGGTGGTGGATGGGTTAATTAAAAAAAAAATACATATATATCTTTTTTTAAAGCTGATAAATTAATTTGTAGCCAGCCAAATTGTTCGGGGCTGCCCTGCTGCTGAGGAGAGAGAGAAAGTGAGAGAGGAGCCTTGACCTAGGCTAATGTTGATTGCGAAGATGGAGGCCTTTTTCATTGAAGTAAAACAAAAGTTAGAGAGTATGCCTATAGTGAAAAGCCTACAAGGCAGGGCTCCAGACTGCAACCATTTAGTTGCCTTTTGCGACCCTTTGTCTTGGCTGTGCGAGTTAAAAAATATGTATTGGTCGCGTCGGTGCTGGCTGCAAAATTATTCACCTCACTAAAAAACGTCCTATTTTGGTCAATGATTTGGTCAAACAGTAAAGTAGGCTACATTATCCTCATGATTCCTGTAATGAAAGTGTCTGCCGGCCCCTGTACCCGTTTTGCTGGGGCCTGTTTTTGTGTCGCGCGAGCCACTCTCCCTCTTCCTTTCCCGGGGTGAAAAAATGCTCTGGGAGAAAGAAAGTTTTCTGATTGTATAAAATTTTAAAACCCTATTGCTGGAAAAACACAGTTATCTTGTTGTCACAGATGTAGAGAGGATGTTCTCAGCTTTCTGTAGGTATTTCTCAACTCTCAATTATAAGTTCAATAGCAACTATTTTACAAGGATATTTCATATGGCTTTGAGATACGGAGTGAGTGAAATGCGCATTGGCCATTGCGATTGCATAGGCCTCTTTGGACGGTAAGCTACACCAACAACATTTTTTGGTACATTTAATATAATGTTAAATTAATACACGGCTACTATGAGTGTGTATTATCTTTAGAGTAAGTGATCTAGCTAATGTGTTTTGAGTTTCCACTTAAATAATTAAAATAAATAAATAAACTATGATATTACAGCACAGAAAGATGCAGGAACATTAATCTCTATTGAAAAATATATATAGCCCTATTTTAATAGTAAAATAACAACAGTAGCATAATTGTCTACACAAAAAGCATGACAATCACTGGATTAGGTTGCAATTATAATGAGATGATGAAACAACTTAATTCTTCAATACCATCTCAGTAGTCAATTCCACGTTTTAATAAAGCACTGTGAATGACTTTAACTTCTTTCGGGTAGGGGGCAGTATTTTCACGTCCGGATGAAAAGCATGCCCAGAGTAAACGGCCTGCTACAAAGCCATAAAAGCTAGAATATGCATATTATTAGTAGATTTGGACAGAAAACACTCTGAAGTTTCTAAAACTATTTGAATGATGTCTGTGAGTATAACAGAACTCATATGGCAGGCAAAAACCTGAGAAAAAATCCAATCAGGAAGTGGGAAATCTGAGGTTGGTCGATTTTCAACTCAGCTCCTATTGAAGATACAGTGGGATATTGGTAATGTTGCACTTCCTAAGGCTTCCACTAGATGTCAACAGTCTTTAGAACCTTGTCTGATGCCTCTACTGTTTAGTGGGGCCGAAGGAGAGAGGAATGAGTCAGAGGTCTGCCGGCAGCCACGAGCTGACCATGCGCGTTCACATGAGAGTTTGCTGCCGTTCCATTTTCTTTTCTGAAGACAAAGGAATTCTCCGGTTGGAACATTATTGAAGAATTATGTTAAAAACATCCTAAAGATTGATTCAATACATCGTTTGACATGTTTCTACTGACTGTTATGGAACTTTTTGACATTTCGTCTGCTTTTAGTGAATGCGCTTCGTGACTTTGGATTTGTTTACCAAACGCGCTAACAAAAGTAACTATTTGGACATAAATGATGGACATTACCGAACAAAACGAACATTTCTTGTGGGAGTCCTGGGAGTGCATTCCGACGAAGATCAGCAAAGGTAAGTGAAGATTTATAATGCTTTTATGACTTTTGTTGACTGCATAATATGGCGGCTATATTTGTGTCTTGATTGGGCTCTGAGCGCCGACCTCAGATTGTTGCATGGTTTTTGCTTTTTCCGTAAAGCTTTTTTGAAATCTGAAACAGCGGTTGCATTAAGGAGAAGTGCATCTAAAATTCCATGCATAACAGTTGTATCTTTTAGCAATGTTTATAATGAGTATTCCTGTAAATTGATGTGGCTCTCTGCAAAATCAAAGGATGTTTTGGAACTTCTGAACGTAAGGTGCCAATGTAAACTTAGATTTTTGGATATAAATATGAACTTTACCGAACAAAACATATATGTATTGTGTAAAATGAAGTCCTATGAGTGTCATCTGATGAAGATCATCAAAGGTTAGTGATTAATTTTATCTATATTTCTGCTTTTTGTGAATCCTCTCTTTGGCTGAAAAAATGGCGGTGTTATTCTGTGAATAGGCACTCACCTAACATAATCGTTTCGTTTGCTTTCGTCGTAAAGCCTTTTTGAAATCGGACACTGTGGCTGGATTTACAACAAGTGTATCTTTAAAATGGTGTAAAATACATGTATGTTTGAGGAATTTTAATTATGGGATTTCTGTTGTTTTGAATTTGGCGCCCTGCAGTTTCACTGGCTGTTGAAGAGGTGGGACGCTAACGTCTCACGTACCCTAGAGCGGTTAAGATGATAGGCCTACTCTTTTTTTTCTATTGTGTGATGCCGCAAAAAATTGGGTCCGACCAAATCACGGGCTGGTGCAACCAGTGACACCAGGGGAAAATGTTAGTCTGGAGCCCTGCTACCAGGGGAATGTCCTCCGTATGGAAACGTTTTAATACTGTAGTGGACAAATATGAGAAGAATGTCGGCGTTTATTGTAGGCCTATTTATTCATCCAAACCAGTTCTTTAAATATGCATAACCTGTTTTGCTTCATTCTGTTGAGACATTTCCGTTGGCTAAGTTAATTTTGATCTACTTTTTAATTGTGTGCTCCATATTTAGTTTAAGTAGACCTCTTGTAAAAAAATATATATATATCATTAACCTACTGCTGTCATTTGTTGGGTATGGTAGGTACTAGACTTTATTGGTAAATGCTGCAATATAACCTGTTCAACACTTTTGTGAAGGTTTAAACCAGTTCGTGTTTTGTTTCATTCTGTTGAGCCATTTTCTTTGGGCAAAATTAAAGTTCCAACTGAAATGTTGTGTTTGTCGCAATATAATATCCTGCTCGTATATTGACCTATAAACAATGGCTTGACTTACTTTTGATATTACCCTAATAAAGTTTTTAAACTTTAATGACAGTTTGGTGTGGCTATTAGCCTATTATACCTCAGGCCTATGATATGAAGACAATGCGCACCAGCGCTCCAACTGACTTAGATAGTTGAATTTGAGGAGAGGAAGAATGCTTTAGGCCTACCAGAGTTCATCCTCTAATTTAACAATATAATACTTATCTTTATAAAAGATATTCTAATAGAAAATTAACAAATTAGCCTTCTTCTGTACGCCTATATCTGCATGGCAGACGCAGTAGCCTGTCTAACAAGTACAAAGAAATTGAACTCAAGTGCATCCTGTTTCCATTAATCATCCCTTCTAGAACTTGATTGGAGTCCACCTGTGGTAAATCCAATTGACTGTACATGATTTGGAAAGGCACACACCTGTCTATATATGGTCCCCTAACTGACAGTGCATGTCCGAGCAAAAACCAAGCCATGAAGTCAAAGGACTTGTCCGTAGAGCTCAGACAGGATTGTGTTGAGGCATAGATCTGGGGAAGAGTACCAAAAAATGTCTGTAGCATTGAGGGTCTCCAAGAACACAGTGGCCTCCATGATTCATGAATGGAGTAAGTTAGGAACCACCATGGCTCTTCCTAGAGCTGGCCTCCCATCCAAACTGAGCAATCGGTGGAGAAGGGACTTGGTCAGGTAGGTGACCAAGAACCCAATGGTCACTCTGACAGAGCTCCAGAGTTCCTCTGTGGAAATGGAAGAACCTTCCAGAAGGACAATCATCTCTGCAGCACTCCACCAACCAGGCCTTTATGGTAGAGTGGCCAGACGGAAGCCATTACTCAGTAAAAGGCACATGACAGCCCGCTTGGAGTTTGCCAAAAGGCACCTAAAGGACTTTCAGACCATGAGAAACAAGATTCTCTGGTCTTATGAAACCAAGATTGAACTCTTTGGCCTGAAAGCCAAGTGTTAAGTCTGGAGGAAACCTGGCACCATCCCTATAGTGAAGCATGGTGGGGGCAGCATCATGCTGTGGGGATGTTTTTCAGCGGCAGGGACTGGTTGACTAGTCAGGATCGAGGCAAAGATGAACGGAGCAAAGTTCAGAGAGGTCCTTGATAAAAACCTGCGCTAGAGCGCTCAGGACCTCAGACTGGGGCAAAGGTTCACCTTCCAACAGGACAACGACCCTAAACACATAGCCAAGACAACGCAGGAGTGGCTTTGGAACAAGTCTCTGAATGTCCTTGAGTGGCCCAGCCAGAGCCTGGACTTGAACCCGATCTAACATCTCTGGAGACCTGAAAATAGCTGTGCAGCGACGCTCCCAATCCAACTTGACAGAGCTTGAGAGGATCTGCAGAGAAGAATGGGAGAAACTCCCCAAATACAGGTGTGCCAAGCTTATAGCGTCATACCCAAGAAGACTGAAGGCTGTAATCGCTGTCAAAGGTGCTTCAATAACGTACCGAGTAAAGAGCCTGAATACTTATGTAAATGTAATATTTCCGTTTTTTTGCAAACATTTCTATAAACCTGTTTTTGCTTTGTCATTATTGGGTATTGTGGGTAGATTGATGAGGGGGAAAAAACTATTTAATCAATTTTAAAATAAGGCTGTAACGTAACAAAATGTGGGAAAAGTCAAGGGGTCTGATTACTTTCCGAATGCACTGTAGACATACGGAAGCAACTGACGCCTCCAGAAGGCGAGGTCAGTACAGGTGCATCAAAGCTGGGACTGAGAGACTAAAAAACAGCTTCTATCTCAAGGTCATCAGACTGTTAAATAGCCATCACTAACACATTAGAGGCCACTTTAATAAATGGAACACTAGTCACTTTAATAAAGTTTACATATCTTGCATTACGGTACTCATCTCATATGTATATACTGTATTCAATACTATTCTACTGTATCTTAGTCTATGCCGCTCTGACATTGCTCGTCCATATATTTATATATTCTTAATTCCTTTCCTTTTCTTAGATTTGTGTGTATTGGGTATATGTTGTGAAATTGTTAGATATTACTTGTTAGATATTACTGCACTGTCAGATAGAAACACAAGCATTTCGCTACACCCGCAATAACATCTGCTAAGCACGTGTATGTGACCAATAAAATTTGATTTGATTTGACTGCTAGCGCTGCACTGATCGCTGCTATGCTACAAACCAACCAACCACACATCAAAATGTGATTAATTAGTTTCAACCAAAGGCAAATAGAGCTAATTCATGTTTTAGGATCATTTTCTGAGGTAATTATGAGTCTTAATAACACCCTAGAATGGGCTTCGGAACCGTCACGTTCTGGACCGGAACATTCCGGAGCATTCCGCTACCCCAGGAATGAAAGAGGGAAATTACATCAGTTACTGTAGACACAACCAATCAATCACAGAGTTAATAGGCCTGCCCTGCCAGGTGTGACTCTGACAATAGGGTGTGTGTGATGATGGTTGTGAGGAGTGAGAGTGGAGCTGGTGGAGGAAGGGTTTGAGAGATACTGGCCTCGGGTGGGAGGGGCTGTGGTTGAGGGATGTTTTTGGGAAGCACTGGTTTCGGGGGCTGGGGTTGGAGGGCGGGGGTGAGGGTGAGGGAAGCGGGGATGTGGTCTACAAGTGTAAATGGCTGCCAGGTATATGTAGAGTGGCTGAGCTCACAAGACAAGACAGGGGGCCAGGAGACAGCTGCTGGTGCAGAGTGTGTATCTGTGTGTGCTTTTGATATTCAATGTTTTCTTTAAATAATTCCCTAAGTGAAACTGAGTGACTGGTGTCATCCATGTACTTACATACAGTAGGCCTATATACTCTGAGCCCTCACTAAATTCACACATTTGACTTCCTGACTCTGTGTAGACTAACAGCTGACTGACAGGTGTCCATGTCTGTTGTGATGTGTAACTAACTCCATCCCAGATATGAGAGAAGCAGCTCCGTGTGAGCGGAGTGGTAGAGACACACACTAAGACCCCATATTCATCACCCTGAGCCCCGGAAACCACTGTTCCCCTTATCATTAGCCCTGTTTATACTCGGGACTCCACTGCGTACGGCAGTCACCACCCACGCAGTGTTCTGTGTCTGGGCTTGTGAATATGAACATAGTACGTGTGAGCGTCTGTCTATGAGCATACTGTGTGTAAACAGTCAGCTCCAAAAGTATTGGGACAGTGACAATTTTGTTGTTGTTTTGTCTCTGTACTACAGCACTTTGCATTTGAAATGATAGAATGACTATGAGGTTAAAGTGCAGACTGTCAGCTTTAATTTGACGGTATTTTCATCCATATCGGGTAAACCGTTTCGAAATTAAAGCACTTATTGTTCATAGTCCCCCCCACTTTAGGGGACCAAAAGTATTAGGACAAATTCACTTATATGTGTATTAAAGTAATCAAAAGTTTAGTATTTGGTCCCATATTCCTAGCATGCAATGATTTCAACAAGCTTGTTGGATGCATTTGCTGTTTGTTTTGGTTGTGTTTCCGATTATTTTATGCCCAATAGAAATTAATGGTAAATTATGAATTGTGGAGTCACTTTTATTGTAAAAAAAGAATAGAATATGTTTCTAAACACTTCTACATTAATGTGGATGCTACCATGATTATACATACACGCTTAGAACAAAATGGTCCAAAAGGGTTCTTCGGCTGTCCCCATTAGGAGAACTCTTTTGGGTTCCACGTAGAACCCTCTGTGTAAAGGGTTTTACATGGAACCCAAAAGGGTTATTCAAATAGGGGACAGCCGAAGAACCCATTTAGGTCCTAGATTGCACCTTTCTAAGAGTGTAGTCCTGAATGAATCATGAATAATGAGTGAGAAAGTTACAGACGCAAAGATATCATACCCCCAAGACATGCTAACCTCTCTTTATTGTAATGGTGAGAGGTTAGCATGTGTGTTTGAGTGTGTGTGTGTGTGTGTGTGTGTGTGTGTGTGTGTGTGTGTGTGTGTGTGTGTGTGTGTGTGTGTGTGTGTGTGTGTGTGTGTGTGTGTGTGTGTGTGTGTGTGTGTGTGTGTGTGTGTGTGTGTGTGTGTGCTCATGGGTTGCTGTACTATTCTTCCTGAGAGGATGGCTTCACATCCACATTTTCCTGCTGGCTGATTTAACAGAGAAACAGCTTAATTGGGGTTAATTGTTCCAATCCATCTGTGCGGCCGCACGCAGTGTGTGTCGGGCCCTGAAACCCAAGTCCAACGCCAAGAGTCCCCCTCTTTCATCTTATTCATACGCTCATGAAAAAATAAACACACTGACTCTGTCAGAACGAGAGATGGAAAAGGGGAGAGAGAGGGACGAGGAGAAAAAGAGCAAGAGAGGAAAAGGGGAGTGTGTCGGGATATGGCAAAGAGAATGCAAGAATTCTCTTAGTCAACCTAACCAGTCTGACTGAAATGGGGAAATAAGGGCTTTTCTTTCTATATTGTTTGTGTGTGTGACTCTGTGTGTGGATCTGTGTGTGTGTGTGTGTGTGTGTGTGTGTGTGTGTGTGTGTGTGTGTGTGTGTGTGTGTGTGTGTGTGTGTGTGTGTGTGTGTGTGTGTGTGCGTGCGCGTGTGCGTGTGTGTCTGTAACTCACCTCTCTGGTCATTGATAAACTCCTCCTTGCAGTTCTGCATCAGACCGAGGATCCACTTGTGCTGGGCATAGATACACTGCCAGGCAGGGTCCCCTGGTGCATGCAGGTCAGACAGATACCTGGAAGGAACACACACAGGTAAGAATTAGAATGTGGGCACAGCACTTCACAGGTGATGTCGTCAATGCTGACACACTCAGGTAAGAAATGGGTTTAAAACAAACACTTCAACATGACACTTCAGATTTAGGTCTAAACCCAGCAACCTCCATCTCCTGTAGCCTTTGCCTTAACCTCATCCCCAAAACATCCCCAAACCCTCATCCCCTCCCCAACTCATCCCCAAAACCCTCATCCCCTCCCCAACTCATCCCCAAAACCCTCATCCCCTCCCCAACGCATCCCCAAAACCCTCATCCCCTCCTCAACTCAGCCCCAAAACCCTCATCCCCTCCCCAACTCATCCTCAAAACCCTCATCCCCTCCCCAACTCATCCCCAAAACCCTCATCCCCTCCCCAACTCATCCTCAAAACCCTCATCCCCTCCCCAACTCATCCCCTCCCCAACTCATCCCCAAAACCCTCATCCCCTCCCCAACTCATCCCCAAAACCCTCATCCCCTCCCCAACGCATCCCCCAAACCCTCATCCCCTCCTCATCCCCAAAACCCTCATCCCCTCCCCAACTCATCCTCAAAACCCTCATCCCCTCCCCAACTCATCCCAAAACCCTCATCCCCTCCCCAAAGCCCGTATCCCCTCCCCAACTCATTCCCAAAACCATCATCCCCAAAACTCATCCCCAAAACCTTCATCCCCACCCCAACTCATCCCCCAAACCCTCCCCAACTCATCCTCAAAACCATCATCCCCTCCCCAACTCATCCCCAAAAACCCTAATCCTCTCGCCAACTCATCCCCAAACCCTCATCCCCTCCCCAACTCATCCCCAAAACCCTCATCCCCATCTCATGCCCAAAACCCTCATCCCCTCCCCAACTCATCCCCAAAACCCTCATCCCCTCCCCAACTCATTCCCAAAACCCTCCTCCCCTCCCCATTCCCTAAACCCTCATCCCCTCCCCAACTCATGCCCAAAACCCTCATCCCCTCCCCAACTCATGCCCAAAACCCTCATCCCCTCCCCAACTCATCCCCAAAACCCTCATCCCCTCCCCAACTCATCCCCAAAACCCTCATCCCCTCCCCAACTCATCCCCAAAACCCGTATCCCCGCCCCAACTCATCCCCCAAACCCTCCCCAACTCATCCTCAAAACCATCATCCTCTCCCCAACTCATGCCCAAAACCCTCATCCCCTCCCCAACTCATCCCCAAAACCCTCATCCCCTCCCCAACACTCTCATCCCCATCTCATCACCAAAACCCTCATCCCCTATTCACAGTCCTCTTCCCCACTACATTCCCTGCAAATCACTCAGTACTGTGTGGGATCATCTCAAATGAGTGAGTTACTCTCTAGTCTCTCATTGTGGGCTGACACCATCACATAACAGGCAGACCCGACCAGACCAGAATAATTTGTTCCTCATTACAAGGGAACCTCCAGCCCCCAAACCCCTACAAAACACAACAAGCCAACTATTTGGATTCAAACAGTATTTGTTTCCTTTCAAATTGTTTTTAGCATTCGATTAAGCCAGCCTGGAGTTCCAGATGGGCACGGTTTGCCCATTTGGGACTATTCTGTTGGTTCCATTTTTAAATCAGGCCATTTCTATCAAGAGCAACTAAAATATTTGAAGGGAAACAAATACTATTTGAAACCATTTGAAACCATGTCTGACTTTACTCCACCACAACCCCCACCAGAGAGGTTCCCCCTAATGGTTAGGTTCCCCCTAATGGGTGTAAGGTAAACAGGAGGTTTGACATGGTGGATGTTTAAAGCCAGCTAGCTCTAATGTAATGTAGGAGGATGAAAGATGGCTGCTGTGATCGTGAGCTGCTCTCTCTGGTTCTGACGGGTCGTTCTGAGTAATAATAAACTATCACAGACCACAACTATGAGGATGGAGGGAGAGGAGTAGAAGAGAACGAGGGAGCAGGAGAAGGGGGAAGAGAGAAAGATGGAGAGCGGAAAAGAGGAAAAAGGAGAGCGAGGGAGAGGGAAATAGAGTAATAAGGAGAGAAAGAGCGACAGACAGATAGTATTTAAGGAGAGACAGGGAAGTAAGAGAGAAAGCGGAAGAGCAAGCAAGGCTTTGTAGACAGGTATACGAGAGATAAACATATAGAAAGTGAGAGAGGGCAGTGAGAATGGTGCGAATGGAACACACTGTCTTCCTCACTACAGTACATATACATGAAGTCTACTGACACCTGATGTATCTCTTTTGGTCATGCAAGGTAGATGGCGTCTCCAGTAGCTTGTCCAGCAGCAGACTCCTCAGAGCCCCGATCCTAGTCTCCACCTCGGCATACACTATAGACAGACACACAGGAGGAGAGGATCACACTTACTCGGTTGCAGTACAGTATATGACCCACTGGCTCCAGGTCATCTACAAGTCTCTGCTAGGTAAAGCCCCGCCTTATCTCAGCTCACTGGTCACATTTACATTTACATTTAAGTCATTTAGCAGACTTACAAATTGACCATAGCAGCATCCACCCGTAGCACGCGCTCCAGCAGGTATATCTCACTGGTCACCCCCAAAGCCAATTCTTCCTTTGGCCGCCTTTCCTGACAGTTCTCTGCTGCCAATGACTGGAACGAACTGCAAAAATCACTGAAGCTGGAGACTCATATCTCCCTCACTAGCTTTAAGCACCAGCTGTCAGAGCAGCTCACAGATCACTGCACCTGTCACTGCAGTGATCACTGCACCTGCCCATCTGTAAATAGCCCATCCAACTACCTCATTCCCATACTGTATTTATTTATTTATCTTGCTCCTTTTCACCCCAGTATCTCTACTTGCACATTCATCTTCTGCACATCTACCATTCCAGTGTTTAATTGCTATATTGTAACTACTTTGCCACCATGGCCTATTTATTGCTTTACCTCCCTTATCCTACCTCATTTGCACATATTGTATATAGACTTTTTCTATTGTATTATTGACTGTACGTTTGTTTATTCCATGTGTTGTTGTTGTTTGTGTTGCACTGCTTTGCTTCATCTTGGCCAGGTCGCAGTTGTAAATGAGAACTTGTTCTCAACTAGCCTACCTGGTTAAATAAAGGTGAAATAAAACAATTCAAATAAAATAAAACTCTTTGGTTGTGTGTGTGTGTGTGTGTGTGTGTGGCTGGGTTAATACGTTATGGCGTCTGTCAGTTGAGGTGGTGTAGGAGGAGCGTAATTGAATGTCTTTCACTTTATCCTACCTTTTTTAAAGACGGGGACCTCAGTGTTACCAAACAGAGACTTGGCTTTCTCATAGTCGTTGATCACCACATCATAATCTCCCTGAGAGAGAACACAACAACATAATACTTTATGATTATAACATGTAGAGAGAACACAACAACATTAAACTCTCACTGTAACAATATCACATTGGTTGAATTTTGTAACACAGAAAAAAGCTCATATCTACAGTGGACAGGAACATGTCAAGATGAGACTCTAGCATTGTAAACTGAATACACAATACACCCTACACACATTCATGCCTCTGTAGCACCACCTTCTGGATACTGTGCTTGATGATGAGCGACAGGTAGAGAGAGGTGTGTATGCTGTGTGTGTGTGTGTATATAGAAATGTGTGTGTGTGTCTGTACGTGTGTGTATGCTGTGTGTGTGTGTGTGTGTGTGTGTGTGTGTGTGTGTGTGTGTGTGTGTGTGTGTGTGTGTGTGTGTGTTAGTGTATAGATATGTGGGTGTGTGCATCCGTATGTGTATCTGTGTCCACATATGTGTGTGTATGGGCACCTTGTGTATGTTGCGCTCTATGTTGAGGGGCGTGTGTGTGTGTGTGTGTGTGTGTGTGTGTGTGTGTGTGTGTGTGTGTGTGTGTGTGTGTGTGTGTGTGTGTGTGTGTGTGTGTGTGTGTGTTCTGTATACCTTGTGTATGTTTCGTTCAATGTTGAGCGGCAGGTTAAAGAGGAACTTGAAGCGTTGCAGAACGTTGAGGGCGTTACGTGTTGAGTCAGCTTTATCCTTCCTCCCCAAAACCTCCTGGAACAAAGTGTCTGCTGTATCACTGGCTCCTGAGATGGGGGGGGGGGGGGGGGGGGTAGAGAGAAGGAAGGAGAGAGAGAGAAAGGGCGAGTATCCCCCAAAATATCGTTGTTTTTTTTACTACTAATACATATCATCTTTCAGACGAGAATCTGGTTTCCCTCTGTGGCCTGTGTGCCAGGAAGCTGTGTGCCAGGAAGCTACCTGAACTAGGCAGAGAGGTAGAGAGAGAGATTCAGTAAGGAGAGCATGACAGCTATCTCTCAGTCTTTCCTTCTCTCTCCCTCCCAGGGCCATTCACACGCTACTCTCCGGCTTTGTGGGTGGCCTCGGATGTGCCGGCAAAAAAAGAAAAAACAAGGACTCTCTAAAATGATTTTAATCAGAAAAAGGGGTTAGCCCCCTCGCCCCCACCAAATCTCAAAAGGAAAAACATTGAAACAGCGAACAGAGAAATATTTCACATTTTTCACTCCCCACTCTGCGCTCTGACTGACGAGTTGTCATGCTGTTTGATATTTCGGGGGGATGTTTGTGATTGTGTAGACCCACTGGTGTGTGTGGTGACTGGAAGGTGGGGGAGGGGTGGCTCGGTTACTCTCGGGCTGAAGGCCCACATGTAGGGAGTTATGGAGGTGTGCGGTTGCTGAGCTCTCGGCTGTGGGCCCACATGTATGTCTGTCTGGGGCTGTGGGGATGAAAGCAGCGTCCGGGAGGGAGGTTTATTTACCTTCAACCCTGAGGACCTGTTTATTGATACTCCATTATAGGAGTCACATTATCATGTATGAGATGGGAGACAGGGACAGAGGATCTAGCTGGAAGAGACACTCTACAGACAGGGAAAAACGAACACACACAACGTGGTGTGTGTGTGTGAGATAATTGGTGGGTGGCGAGGAGGCGAAACCGCACTCTATCTATCCTCAAACAGATTGATAGTTAAGTAGGTGGTGTTTTCTGAAGAAACTTCCTGCTAATTGGACTTCCTATAGAGATAGAAGGTAGTCTAAACAATGTCAGCTGGGATGATGTCTGCCTTCAGATTACAATACATACTACTGATTTGATTTGACCTATGAATTGGTGTATGTTCCAACTGAGAGGTAGAGAGATTAACAGAGAGTGAATAGATGGATGGATGAATGAACAGATGGGTGGACGGATGCATATTGCAGATGTATGGATGGATAGAAAGATGGAAGGCTTACTGTTGAGGACGTTCTCCAGGCGCTGTGTCATGGAGCCCTCCACCTTCTCTGTCCCATCAGACTCCAATCTCTGGTGGATCGCTGTAAAAAAAAACAATAAAGTTTTATTCAACACCATGACTAGTTGTCATGGATGCTACAAGTATTCTGTTCAATCAAAGGAGACAAGAAAAAAAATCTGAGCTATATAGAGACATAGAGAAAGATAAAGAGAGATAGAGTTATTCAAGTTATTTTAAGGTCTCTGTGTGTTCTGTAATCACAGACTGCCTCTACTGCTCAATCTAACATGCGTAATTATGAGATTCCAATTTGAGGAACTGAAGTTAAAACAATAAACAGCCTCTGCCCCAGTGGCTTCTGTCTGACTCTGACCACGCCCCTCTCAACCGTTCCCACGCCAACCACTGACCTGATCACAGCTACTGTAACTGATCCACTTGACCTAACCTGACTGAATTGGTACCCCCAATCAACATCCACTCCAGATTAGCATTTGATGTTCCTTTGGGGGCCTTTGTAACCTGACTGGAAAATAATCTAGGGGAAAGAAGACTGATCCATTTTGAACATAGACTGTAGATACTGTGCACCCAAAGACCAAGAGACTCAGAGGAAATGTACATCCAAATGTTTTATCAGTTGGAGGAAGACTATTTGGGTGAGGAGAGCTTGAAGACTGGAGAGCACTATTTCTACTGCTGAGAGGGATGCTGCTTGTGTCAGGTTGACTATACAACACTAATGAATAAAGATCTGGGGGGTCCACAGTCCAACATCAACACTGAGTAGGAAATCGTGCTGGTGTGGTAAGGCAAGGAGAAGTAGATGAAAGGTAGAGTGTAAAAGGTGAGAAGAGGAGAAGAAAAGGAGATAGAAGAGAGGTCAGAATTGGTCTGCAGTAATTAATGTGTGTGTGTGTGTGTGAGAGTGAGTGAGTGAGTGAGTGAGTGAGTGAGTGAGTATCAGGGCTGCTCAAATGACTGTAGTGGGGCAGCTGGGTGCTGAGAGGGGCAGTGAGCATTTATTGAGGGGGGAGAGGAGAGGGGCAGAGAGAAGATGGAGAAGGGGAGGGGGAGAGAGAGAGAGAGAAGGAGAAGATGGAGGGTGGGAGAGAAGATGGAGAGGGGGGAGAGAGGAGGACAGAGGAGAGGAGTTGGGGAGAGAGTAGGGTGAGAGGAGAGGATGGAGGGGAGAGAAGAAAGAGGGGGCGAAATGGGGGAGGCTAGGGTACGAGACGAGAAACACTGACACAAGGGAAAGAGAAAAAGGATGTCATCCCCCTTTCAAGCCCCTTTTTCTTATTCTCTGCTTTTCACCACTCTCTCACCCTCATTCGCTCCACTGAAAACAATGACTGTCAGCTAAAACGGAACAAAGCGAGAGAAAAGGAACGAAGGAAGGAAAAAGAGAAAGGGGAGAGAGAGTTCTGTAAATAAATGTGGGTCCTGTTCTGAAAGACGGGAGCCTTGAGGCAGAGAGGCTGAGGTACTCCTGAACCTCACTAATCAAACATGCCATCTTGTCATGGCTGCCTAAATCGACACGGCCATCACTGAACCAACTCAAGCAGAATGGCCAGAGGACATTCAGAGGACCAGGGCAGGAACCATAGACTTACTTAGCATACAGACAGAAACAGGGAGACCAGAGGTTTTATGGAAGAATAATACCATCTGCTCTGAAAAGTATAGAGTAGAGAGAAGTCTAGTGTATTGTACAAACACACACACACCCTCAGGGTCCTGGTTTTTGTCTCTGCAGAGACCCCCGTGCCCCCTGCCAGCTGTGTGTCCTCTCTGTCTGTCACACATACTCGCTGCCGTGGTCATGACGTCACGGCTAACCTAAACACCCCGACAGCCTCCGGATAACACACACACACACACACACACACACACACACACACACACACACACACACACACACACACACACACACACACACACACACACACACACACACACACACACACACACACACACACACACACACACACACACACACACACACACACACACACACACACACAGGAGCGGAGGAAGAGACACAGGCAGCCCCCACTCAGCTTCCTGGAACCCATTGAAAAGAATGGATACAAAATAAAAATACAGCCTCCCTGGGTTCTGAAGTTGGAGATGTTTTGACTCCTGACTATGCACCGGAGTCGGAGGTTCGGAGCGTCGGGAATACGGCCCTGGGAAATATGGGATTTTGGAACACGGTAGCGGTGGTCCGTTTCCTGTATCGCAGGGCCACTTCCTTTTCACACAACAATGAAAAACATCAAATTTCATAATTCTTCTGAGGCCCCCCTGCAAAAAGAAGGAACCCGGCCTCTCTGTCAATCAGTGAGCCAGTTAGTCAGTCAGCCAGGTCTCAGAAGACCCCTGTGAAACATGGTTCAGTTTGTCAGCGGATCAGCCTAACCAAACAGCCCTCAACTATGACTATGAACTATGAACCCCCCCCATGCCTTTCAACAGCCTGTCTGCTCTGGGTCACACAGAGATTTTAGAGAACTATTCCTTCACTCCCTGTTTTACCCAGCCCCTGGTCCACTGGGTGGGTGACCCTAGACATCGAGGTCGTCTGACCTTTGACCTCAAGTAACCCCTCGATGTACCCTCCTCTTCTCTGCACTATGTATCTACAAGCCTCAGTCTAATAGAGAAGGGGAGCAGTGTAAGAAGGGTGTAATAAGCAGTGAAGTAAGCATGTTTAGGGAGCAACAGTTGGCTGTAGTTTCCATTCCCTAAATGGAGAGAGCTTATCACTGTCCACAACACTAGACGCACTGAGGTTAGCATTTGGCCTAGCCACTGCACTAACCAAACTAGCCATAAATAGTGCTGTGGGATGAGGATGGGTGGGGTTAGCCAGTTAGTGCCTGGTGCTAAACTGTGTGTTTAAACCCAGCAGGGAAACATACACCGACATTATTACTGAGACATCAGTGGCAAATGCGCACGCACACACGTTTCTGTTGGAGGAGATTAAATGAGAAGAGAGGAAGGGATGAGGAGGGCAAGACAAAAGAGAGAAAGTAGAGAGAGATTATGACAGGAGAGAGAGAAGAGGATAAAGAGAAGAATCTCATGGATTCTTAAAACACACCACTTGTTTAAAAAAAAAATTGGTTGAACAGAACTCATTTCATATTCTAGATTTGGTCCATGCAGAGACATTCCTTCCTTATTTCCACACTGCGATCCCAACTCCCCTGCTCTCTCTTAATAATAAAACACCACTGGCTTTTACGAGAGCCATCAATAAAATTCGCACATGTAGCCAGAAGAGAAAATAAACTGAGGAGGAGACTAAAAATAAAAGCCATTAAATGGTGATTAAATGAGCTGGAAGCACCACAGGCTAAACAGCTATTAGTACCTTGCCACTTTTAATGTAACACATGCTGAGAAACAGACACACACACACACTCAGAAGCACAGACAAACACACACACGCTCAGACACACACAGCCTTCATCATTAATTTCCTTTAAATTTGTACAGCAACACCTGAAGCAGAGCTAATTTAGAATGACTCAGACGACTTGCCAAACATGGAGAGAGACAGACAAAGAAAGGATTCACAGTTTTGCAGACAGCTGTGCTAACTGGACCTGGCAGTGAGCAACTGCTGGAGCCGCCAAGTGCCGTCTGGTTCAGAACAAGATGGCTGGCACGTTACTAAAGCTTACCCTGACCATACCTGACTATTGTATGTAACTTGAACCATACATCAAGCTTACTATCCATACCAGGACTAGCGCTGAGACATTCTCAATAACCAAAACAAACAAGGGCCTCAGAATCATCTCCCTAAAAACAGACATAATCACAGGACTATATATGCTGTAAGGCACATGTCAAACTCATTCCACGGAGGGCCGAGGATCGGCGGGTTTTCCCTCCACCCTCGTACTTGATTGATAAATTAAGGTCACTAATTAGTAAGGAACTCCCCTCACCTGGTTGTCTAGGTCTTAATTGAAAGTAAAAATGTAAAACCTGCAGACACTCGGCCCTCCGTGGAATGAGCTTGACAGACGTGCTGTAAGGAGGCAAAATATACTCTCAAACCTTTACAGTGAAGTACAGCCTAATGACACAGGTCAATTGACTTGTCATCTTATGGTCCATTGCTTCCTGGTTCACAGGCCATGAGTCCATCTGAGGGTGCATTATTTCCTGGGTCACTGAGGACTCCTGCTCTTCCCATTTTGGCTCATAATGGGCACGCTCAGCAGAGTGAACGTGAGAAAGGGACTGTATTGTTCCCCTCGGTCATATTAGGACCGTTATCATCCCTATTGCTCTGGCCTGCATTGTGTTGCCCTGCTCCGTTTATTTACATTCAGACGCTAACAATGAAAACACTGCCTCGGATTCAGGCCCCCCTGCTCCACCCGGGCACAAACATTACATACGGAAAGCAATCATAATAATGACTGAGACATATAAATAGTCAGGGGAAGTAACTGAGTGGCTATGAGGGGAATTCGAGTAAACAGACAAAAATATGACTGATGAAGTTGAACAATTGATTTGACTGAGCTACCTGGCAGAGCGACAGCAGTCAAAATGTTACCTCAGAGTTATCAGAGTGAATCAGAAAGGCCATGGGAGTGTGTGTGCGTCTGTTTGGGTATACATGTGTGTGTATGCGTGTGCATGTGTCTCAGTGCGTATGGGTGGCAAGTGTCAGTAAGTGTGTATGTTAGTATGTGTGTACGTTAGTAGGTGTGTGTGTATTTGTGTAATGAATCCGCACACTCCACTCTACGGTTCTAATAGGAAAGCAGTACAGAACTAGATGGCCTTGCTACAGGCAGCACTGTGATTGACATGTGAGAGCTGATGCCGTTTTAATGAAGATGAATTAAGCGTGTTGTGATTGGCTAGCACAACTGTGGTACACTGCGGTGGAGTGGTGCTCTGCTGACACACACACACACGCCTCTTTAATCAACCACTGCTAGAACACACTGCGCGAACGTGTGCACGCCCAAATCCTGTGCCCCAGCACATTGACTCTGTACCGGTACCCCCTGCATATAGCCTCCCTACTGTTATTTTACTGTTGCTCTTAAATTATTTGATATTTTTCCATTTTCGATTTGTAATATTTTATTTAAGCAAATACTTTAACAATTATTTTTCTTAAAACTGCATTGTTGGTTAAGGGCTTGTAAGTAAGCATTTCACTGTAAGGTCTACACCTGCTGTGTTCGGCACATGTGACAAAAAAAAACCCACATACACACAAACCTAGAGGCCAGCTTCCACACGTCCATCAGAGTTCTGAGGAATGGTCAGGAAGTCCTTAGATTATATGCCCACTGTAAAACACCACACTAATGTTATCCCAAACCACACCTGTCTTATTCTAACTCTCACTGTAAAACACCACACTAATGTTGTCCCAAACCACACCTGTCTTATTCTAACTCCCACTGTAAAACACCACACTAATGTTATCCCAAACCACACCTGTCTTATTCTAACTCCCACTGTAAAACACCACACTAATGTTGTCCCAAACCACACCTGTCTTATTCTAACTCCCACTGTAAAACACCACACTAATGTTATCCCAAACCACACCTGTCTTATTCTAACTCCCACTGTAAAACACCACACTAATGTAATCCCAAACCACACCTGTCTTATTCTAACTCCCACTGTAAAACACCACACTAATGTTATCCCAAACCACACCTGTCTTATTCTAACTCCCACTGTAAAACACCAAACTAATGTTATGCCAAACCACACCTGTCTTATTCTAACTCCCACTGTAAAACACCACACTAATGTTATCCCAAACCATACCTGTCTTATTCTAACTCCCACTGTAAAACACCACACTAATGTTATCCCAAACCATACCTGTCTTATTCTAACTCCCACTGTAAAACACCAAACTAATGTTATGCCAAACCATACCGGTCTTATTCTAACTCCCACTGTAAAACACCACACTAATGTTATCCCAAACCATACCGGTCTTATTCTAACTCCCACTGTAAAACACCACACTAATGTTATCCCAAACCACACCTGTCTTATTCTAACTCCCACTGTAAAACACCACACTAATGTTATCCCAAACCATACCGGTCTTATTCTAACTCCCACTGTAAAACACCACACTAATGTTATCCCAAACCACACCTGTCTTATTCTAACTCCCATTGTAAAACACCACACTAATGTTATCCCAAACCATACCGGTCTTATTCTAACTCCCACTGTAAAACACCACACTAATGTTATCCCAAACCACACCTGTCTTATTCTAACTCCCACTGTAAAACACCACACTAATGTTATCCCAAACCATACCGGTCTTATTCTAACTCCCACTGTAAAACACCACACTAATGTTATCCCAAACCACACCGGTCTTATTCTAACTCCCACTGTAAAACACCACACTAATGTTATCCCGAACCACACGTGTCTTATTCTAACTCCCACTGTAAAACACCACACTAATGTTATCCCAAACCACACCTGTCTTATTCTAACTCCCACTGTAAAACACCACACTAATGTTATCCCAAACCACACCTGTCTTATTCTAACTCCCACTGTAAAACACCACACTAATGTTATCCCAAACCATACCAGTCTTATTCTAACTCCCACTGTAAAACACCACACTAACGTTATCCCAAACCATACCGGTCGTATTCTAACTCCCACTGTAAAACACCACACTAATGTTATCCCAAACCACACGTGTCTTATTCTAACTCCCACTGTAAAACACCACACTAATGTTATCCCAAACCACACCTGTCTTATTCTAACTCCCACTGTAAAACACCACACTAATGTTATCCCAAACCACACCTGTCTTATTCTAACTCCCACTGTAAAACACCACACTAATGTTATCCCAAACCATACCAGTCTTATTCTAACTCCCACTGTAAAACACCACACTAACGTTATCCCAAACCATACCGGTCGTATTCTAACTCCCACTGTAAAACACCACACTAATGTTATCCCAAACCACACGTGTCTTATTCTAACTCCCACTGTAAAACACCACACTAATGTTATCCCAAACCACACCTGTCTTATTCTAACTCCCACTGTAAAACACCACACTAATGTTATCCCAAACCACACCTGTCTTATTCTAACTCCCACTGTAAAACACCACACTAATGTTATCCCAAACCACACCTGTCTTATTCTAACTCCCACTGTAAAACACCACACTAATGTTATCCCAAACCATACCGGTCTTATTCTAACTCCCACTGTAAAACACCACACTAATGTTATCCCAAACCATACCGGTCGTATTCTAACTCCCACTGTAAAACACCACACTAATGTTATCCCAAACCACACCTGTCTTATTCTAACTCCCACTGTAAAACACCACACTAATGTTATCCCAAACCACACCTGTCTTATTCTAACTCCCACTGTAAAACACCACACTAATGTTATCCCAAACCACACCTGTCTTATTCTAACTCCCACTGTAAAACACCACACTAATGTTATCCCAAACCACACCTGTCTTATTCTAACTCCCACTGTAAAACACCACACTAATGTTATCCCAAACCATACCTGTCTTATTCTAACTCCCACTGTAAAACACCAAACTAATGTTATCCCAAACCACACCTGTCTTATTCTAACTCCCACTGTAAAACACCACACTAATGTTATCCCAAACCACACCTGTCTTATTCTAACTCCCACTGTAAAACACCACACTAATGTTATCCCAAACCATACCGGTCTTATTCTAACTCCCACTGGAAAACACCACACTAATGTTATCCCAAACCACACCTGTCTTATTCTAACTCCCACTGTAAAACACCACACTAATGTTATCAATCAAGTTTATTTTATATAGCCCTTCGTACATCAGCTAATATCTCGAAGTGCTGTACAGAAACCCAGCCTAAAACCCCAAACAGCAAGCAATGCAGGTGTAGAAGCACGGTAAAACACCACACTAATGTTATCCCAAACCATACCGGTCTTATTCTAACTCCCACTGTAAAACACCACACTAATGTTATCCCAAACCACACCTGTCTTATTCTAACTCCCACTGTAAAACACCACACTAATGTTATTCCAAACCACACCTGTCTTATTCTAACTCCCACTGTAAAACACCACACTAATGTTATCCCAAACCATACCGGTCTTATTCTAACTCCCACTGTAAAACACCACACTAATGTTATCCCAAACCATACCGGTCGTATTCTAACTCCCACTGTAAAACACCACACTAATGTTATCCCAAACCACACCTGTCTTATTCTAACTCCCACTGTAAAACACCACACTAATGTTATCCCAAACCACACGTGTCTTATTCTAACTCCCACTGTAAAACACCACACTAATGTTATCCCAAACCACACCTGTCTTATTCTAACTCCCACTGTAAAACACCACACTAATGTTATCCCAAACCACACCTGTCTTATTCTAACTCCCACTGTAAAACACCACACTAATGTTATCCCAAACCACACCTGTCTTATTCTAACTCCCACTGTAAAACACCACACTAATGTTATCCCAAACCACACCTGTCTTATTCTAACTCCCACTGTAAAACACCACACTAATGTTATCCCAAACCATACCTGTCTTATTCTAACTCCCACTGTAAAACACCAAACTAATGTTATCCCAAACCACACCTGTCTTATTCTAACTCCCACTGTAAAACACCACACTAATGTTATCCCAAACCACACCTGTCTTATTCTAACTCCCACTGTAAAACACCACACTAATGTTATCCCAAACCATACCGGTCTTATTCTAACTCCCACTGTAAAACACCACACTAATGTTATCCCAAACCACACCTGTCTTATTCTAACTCCCACTGTAAAACACCACACTACTGTTATCAATCAAGTTTATTTTATATAGCCCTTCGTACATCAGCTAATATCTCGAAGTGCTGTACAGAAACCCAGCCTAAAACCCCAAACAGCAAGCAATGCAGGTGTAGAAGCACGGTAAAACACCACACTAATGTTATCCCAAACCATACCGGTCTTATTCTAACTCCCACTGTAAAACACCACACTAATGTTATCCCAAACCACACCTGTCTTATTCTAACTCCCACTGTAAAACACCACACTAATGTTATCCCAAACCACACCTGTCTTATTCTAACTCCCACTGTAAAACACCACACTAATGTTATCCCAAACCATACCTGTCTTATTCTAACTCCCACTGTAAAACACCACACTAATGTTATCCCAAACCACACCTGTCTTATTCTAACTCCCACTGTAAAACACCACACTAATGCTATCCCAAACCACACCTGTCTTATTCTAACTCCCACTGTAAAACACCACACTAATGTTATCCCAAACCATACCTGTCTTATTCTAACTCCCACTGTAAAACACCACACTAATGCTATCCCAAACCACACCTGTCTTATTCTAACTCCCACTGTAAAACACCACACTAATGTTATCCCAAACCATACCTGTCTTATTCTAACTCCCACTGTAAAACACCACACTAATGTTATCCCGAACCACACGTGTCTTATTCTAACTCCCACTGTAAAACACCACACTAATGTTATCCCAAACCATACCTGTCTTATTCTAACTCCCACTGTAAAACACCACACTAATGTTATCCCGAACCACACGTGTCTTATTCTAACTCCCACTGTAAAACACCACACTAATGTTATCCCAAACCATACCTGTCTTATTCTAACTCCCACTGTAAAACACCACACTAATGTTATCCCGAACCACACGTGTCTTATTCTAACTCCCACTGTAAAACACCACATTAATGTTATCCCAAACCATACCGGTCTTATACTCTTTTCAGAGTATAATGGAATGTGCCGCCTTGAAAGTGCCTCGGCTAAGGGTACATTATAGCTTTTCAAAAGCCAACACAAAACCATCTCTGGAGATAGTTTTGAAGCACCACTGAACAGGCATTTTACTTGTCTATAATGGAATACCTCCTCTGAAGCAGGCTTGACATCCATCACTATGGGACCAGAACTGTCAATCAAATAATCTCGAGCTGCCTGCGCGCAGCCCACTCTCTCCTAAAAGAATGTATGTTAAAGTTCATTAAATACTGTGAGTTACCAAGACGTTTAGTAGAAAGAAAACTACCATATCATAAAATAAAACGCCATTTAAAAAAAACACAGCAACACATCAATCAGCAAGGTTTATTGCTGTCAGGGAAACAATACCGGACATTATATGCCGGAGCAGAATTCTACTGTCAGAAAAGGTACAGATGCTCCTGATGCGGCACTTTTTTAAAATTGTCTGAAAGGTTATCTACTGTCGCTATCGACGCGTTACTGTAGAACTGTTCTATGTCTGTAAAGGATATTAGTCAAACACACACTGCAATAGACCAGAGCCTCACAAACTCTTACTTGCATCATGAGAGCCAAGTACCGTCAACCCTGAAACATGTTTACATTCATTGTCTTTATACGGTTACCATCTCCCTGTGTAATAACACACATAAAATGTATATACCACACACTCTCTGTGTAGTATTGATGTACAGTGTAAAAAACACATACTCTGTGTATAGTCTGTGTGTAACGTGTACTGTATCTTTACCTGCGAGGGCGTCCTGTGCCTCAAAGAAAGTGCTGAGGCCTCCCTTCACGTAGGCCAGACTGCCCTCGTTCTTCCTAGTGGCTTGCTTCTTCAGGTTACTGGCTGCCATACGCAACTGGTCAAAACTGAGAGGGGGAGGGAGGGAAAGAGAGAGCGAGATGAAAAAGAAAAGTGGGATATGAAAGTTAAACTCTGTTTACTTCCAAGTGTGACACCATCCCATCAGTCAGAGGAGTGTGTGTGTGCGTACGATTTTCTATGTGTAACGCACACGAGTGAGAGTCCGCACAAGCATGCGTGTGTGTACTTTGGAAGTGAATGGAAGTTTCCTCTGGAGGAAGAAACACAGGCCCTGTCAACCCAAAACAGCCCAACCCAGTAGCCCTACAGTTGCTGGCCAGGAGCAGACAGGATCCATCCGCTAGACTGGGGGGTTAGATGGAGGGGAACCATGATGGATGACAGGGAGGAAACCAGGAGAGACTAATAATAACCTGACAGACATGCTGACAAACACTGTCCTAGTATGACAGAGACCAGGGGTCAGAGGTCAACAAGAGAAAGGACAATTCCTCCACATGTCCAAAGTTTTCTTCTGCCAAGTCAGGGGTCAGGGATCAACAAGGATTGGAGCTAGATTGTATTTATTTACAGACTAGCTCTGTCTCTGGGTCAGTGGATTGATTGGATGGACTGAGAACCACGTAAAAAATAAAAAACAAAATATGTTTTTTTTGTAAACTATATTGAGGCTTTTGTTAAATGCATTTTAAATAAATTGTGATTTGATTTGATGATAAAGACAACATTCAAAAGTTTTGTGCCAAGTCACTGCATTACTTCCAACAGTGTTTCTGACTAGTAGTTTGATCGTTTGGCTAGAGGGCTGACGTTCATCAACATATTAGTTGGGATGGTGCGCTGGCTGGTACAGGAGAAATATACTTGTGATTGGCTGTGTGTCTGACCCAGAGGTCGTAGAAAATAGATAGGTAGGTAGGTCTGACCTACCTGGTGACAGAGTGGTTCTCGATGAGGTACCAGGTGGCTGAGAAGTTCTCGCTGGTGAAATCCCCACTCACCCCTGGGAACATGGCCTCCAGATCTTTCAGAGGGACCTTACCCCTGGGGGAGAAAACGGATTACAAAGAAACCCTGTGAAATGTATGTTTTATATCTTCTATGTATGGTCATGCTGTGGTCCTGTTTGGTCATGCTGTGGTCCTGTATGGTCATGCTGTGGTCCTGTTTGGTCATGCTGTGGTCCTGTTTGGTCATGCTGTGGTCCTGTTTGGTCATGCTGTGGTCCTGTTTGGTCATGCTGTGGTCCTTTATGGTCATGCTGTGGTCCTGTATGGTCATGCTGCGGTCCTGTATGGTCATGCTGTGGTCCTGTATGGTCATGCTGTGGTCCTGTACGGTCATGCTGTGGTCCTGTTTGGTCATGCTGTGGTCCTGTTTGGTCATGCTGTGGTCCTGTTTGGTCATGCTGTGGTCCTGTATGGTCATGCTGCGGTCCTGTATGGTCATGCTGTGGTCCTGTACGGTCATGCTGTGGCCCTGTTTGGTCATGCTGTGGTCCTGTTTGGTCATGCTGTGGTCCTGTTTGGTCATGCTGTGGTCCTGTATGGTCATGCTGCGGTCCTGTACGGTCATGCTGTGGTCCTGTACGGTCATGCTGTGGTCCTGTTTGGTCATGCTGTGGTCCTGTATGGTCATGCTGTGGTCCTGTGTGTTCATGCTGTGGTCCTGTATGGTCATGCTGTGGTCCTGTGTGGTCATGCTGTGGTCCTGTATGGTCATGCTGTGGTCCTGTATGGTCATGCTGTGGTCCTGTTTGGTCATGCTGTGGTCCTGTGTGGTCATGCTGTGGTCCTGTGTGGTCATGCTGTGGTCCTGTGTGGTCATGCTGTGGTCCTGTGTGGTCATGCTGTGGTCCTGTGTGGTCATGCTGTGGTCCTGTACGGTCATGCTGTGGTCCTGTTTGGTCATGCTGTGGTCCTGTTTGGTCATGCTGTGGTCCTGTGTGGTCATGCTGTGGTCCTGTGTGGTCATGCTGTGGTCCTGTGTGGTCATGCTGTGGTCCTGTTTGGTCATGCTGTGGTCCTGTGTGGTCATGCTGTGGTCCTGTACGGTCATGCTGTGGTCCTGTACGGTCATGCTGTGGTCCTGTACGGTCATGCTGTGGTCCTGTACGGTCATGCTGTGGTCCTGTTTGGTCATGCTGTGGTCCTGTATGGTCATGCTGTGGTCCTGTATGGTCATGCTGTGGTCCTGTTTGGTCGTGCTGTGGTCCTGTTTGGTCATGCTGTGGTCCTGTTTGGTCATGCTGTGGTCCTGTATGGTCATGCTGTGGTCCTGTATGGTCATGCTGTGGTCCTGTATGGTCATGCTGTGGTCCTGTGTGGTCATGCTGTGGTCCTGTACGGCCATGCTGTGGTCCTGTGTGGTCATGCTGTGGTCCTGTATGGTCATGCTGTGGTCCTGTATGGTCATGCTGTGGTCCTGTATGGTCATGCTGTGGTCCTGTTTGGTCATGCTGTGGTCCTGTATGGTCATGCTGTGGTCCTGTGTGGTCATGCTGTGGTCATGCTGTGGTCCTGTATGGTCATGCTGTGGTCCTGTATGGTCATGCTGTGGTCCTGTACGGTCATGCTGTGGTCCTGTGTGTTCATGCTGTGGTCCTGTATGGTCATGCTGTGGTCCTGTGTGGTCATGCTGTGGTCCTGTACGGTCATGCTGTGGTCCTGTGTGGTCATGCTGCGGTCCTGTATGGTCATGCTGTGGTCCTGTACGGTCATGCTGTGGTCCTGTATGGTCATGCTGTGGTCCTGTATGGTCATGCTGTGGTCCTGTATGGTCATGCTGTGGTCCTGTATGGTCATGCTGTGGTCCTGTTTGGTCATGCTGTGGTCCTGTTTGGTCATGCTGTGGTCCTGTATGGTCATGCTGTGGTCCTGTATGGTCATGCTGTGGTCCTGTGTGGTCATGCTGTGGTCCTGTGTGGTCATGCTGTGGTCCTGTGTGGTCATGCTGTGGTCCTGTACGGTCATGCTGTGGTCCTGTACGGTCATGCTGTGGTACTGTGTGGTCATGCTGTGGTCCTGTACGGTCATGCTGTGGTCCTGTATGGTCATGCTGTGGTCCTGTTTGGTCATGCTGTGGTCCTGTACGGTCATGCTGTGGTCCTGTTTGGGTCAGTTGGTAGAGTGATTGTGGGTTGGATTTCTCTTGATCACCCATACGGATAATGTATTCAGGAACATTTGGTTAAAAGCAAACATATTATTATAGATTATGCTGCTTACCCCATTTCTCTCTTTGACAATAAAGTTGAAACTTGAACACAATCTACACAAACAATACATAATAGGTAATGCTTACAACTGTACATAGTTACACAAATAAGAAATAACATATCCATGACATTGTACAAAATAACAAGAATGTCCTTCTTAATGAGGTGAAAGGTGAGTTGGGGTGTTTGTATAAAGTCATCCAGCAGGGGTCAGTGTGAGGCCAGGCTGTGCCCAAGGAGGGAGGCCCGGGCGTGGGAAGAGCAGTGTGTGACGCATGGGTGCCCCTTGAGGAACCAGAGCTCATTAGGAAGGTTTGATCTGTGGTAATGACCCGTGGGCTACACAAACTAAACCCTAAACCCCCCCTCCATCCAGCCTCTACTGTAATGTACTGGAGCACACTGAGCCCTCAGGGAGTGATTACACACACACGCATGCATGCACACACACACACACACACACAAACATCATAGAGCAGAATTATCTCAGAAAAGATGTAAAGATGGGTTGTCATGGGAAAGAAGTGGGAGAGAGAGGGAGTTTGATCACCATAGAACTCTCACCACACTCTCCATTTAAAGTACCCATGCTCTTCTAACGATCTTGTAACTTTGTTGCTCAGTTGGTAAAAGTGTGGCATGAACAACAAAGTTTACAGATTGAATTTGCGCAAAGATCAATTGAACATACTAAAAACGGATGCACTGTAGGTCACTTTACAAAGCTTCTGCAAAGTGGCATATTCAATTTACACATGTATCTCGAAAGAGACAGAGACAGAGAGAGAGAGAGAGAGAGAGAGAGAGAGAGAGAGAGAGAGAGAGAGAGAGAGAGAGAGAGAGAGAGAGAGAGAGAGAGAGAGAGAGAGAGAGAGAGAGAGACAGAGAGAGACAGAGAGAGAGATCCAGGAAGCAAAAGAGAGAGAGAAACAACTTTCTCAGTCCGTTAAGTTATTCCCTCATCTCCATACCTGGCACGTTATCAAAGCCTGCTCTCACATGTTACGGATCTGCTGCTTTGCTCTACAGACAGGAAGCACATACGTATATGCTGAGAGAAACCTTGCTCTTACTATTCATGCAGTTCAGTAGGCGAACTCAAAACAAGCAGTTACAGTTGGGACATTATCACTGGAGCATTGCGGCTCGGACGAGGTTTGTTACTCTGTAGCGTGTGGACCAAAATAAAAAGGAACAGGTTGATGATGACATCCCCAGGAAGTGTTTTGCAGACCGACAAGATGACTTCCTGTCTGACCTCTCGGTTAGAATAACCAGCCAGTGACATCACCACCAGACAAACTTGTTCAAACTGGTTCAAGACCTTGTAATTATAATCATGGGTTGAAACTTATTGAATTACTAAACAATTACTAAAAGGTTGTCCGATTCCGTCCACTCCACTTCTCCTGGTCAGCTGTGTCTGGTTGGACAGCTAGCCACTGTCTCTTCAATAAACAGCATTGGCTACATTCATTAATGTGATGTGTGTGTGTGTGTACCGTGCAGTGTGTGTGTGTCCATTTTCATGGACCAGTGTCTTTACTTGAAAGATATTCTCCCGTCTTTTTGCATACTTTTTAGCAAGCAGTTCTGAAAGTAGCATCCATGAGCCAAAAGCGATCCACGAAAATTGCTTACTACGTTACGTCATTGATCGCTCTCTACTGTGTGTACGTCCTGCTAACAGTCACTGAAATGGCGAAGGGCTGAAGCTCATTTGCTGAAACTCGAATTGCTAGGGAGCTGGCCCAAGTGGGGGAAAATGGCGCCGCACAGCTTCCAGAAAGCAGTTGCTTTCAAACTAGGGATTTCATGGCTAATTAACTTGTTATGGCTGCAGGGAGCGTATTGAAAAACTGGAAAATATGTGCAAATTTTCAAACGGCCTCTTAATCAATTTTTGCTCTTACAATATGCATATTATTATTACTATTGGATAGAAAACAGTCTCTAGTTTCTAAAACCGTTTTAATTATTTCTCTAAGTGGAACATAACTATTTTTACAGCCCATTTCCTATCCGGAAGTGAGATTTCCAAAATCGATGTCGCTCTTCAAGCCCTTGTCTATAAAAGGGCATGTCACTTAGGACTGTAGAAACACGTCATACGCCTTCCTCTGGGTGTCATGCGGAAGTGAGAGAAGAAATCACTTGATTATCTCGTCCTGGATTTGAACACAACCTCTTGGAGTGAGTGTTGCGCAGTTTATTTTTCTTTCTGGGCGCGAAGCAGGACCTGGACTCGGCTCCTGGAAAACACTCTGTAAAGGTGAATATGATCTCTGGCTTCGATTTTATTTGATACATGTCACAATATCATCCTAAAGTATGTTATTTCAATATAGTTTAATTATATTATTGAAATGTATTCTGGACTTTAGACGTGATGCGACGCAATAATTTTTTCAAGATGGAGAGGTTAGCGTCGCACTGCCAGTGTGCTTGCTAATTCAAGAGGGAAATTGTTCGTTCTGGATCGAAATAAAGACATTTCTGAACAAAGGACCCCTTGGAGAACATTCTGATGGAAGATCAACAAAGATAAGGACCCAATTTGGGATGCTTTTTCATATATCTGTCGAACTGTGCTATGCTACCGTTTGCCTTGAGTCAATGCTGTTGTGATGTTAGCTATTGTAGTAAGCTAATATGACGATATATTGTGTTTTCGCTGTAAAACACTTCAAAAATCGGAAATATTGGCTCTATTCACAAGATCTTTCTCTTTCATTAGCTATCCACCATATATTTCTCTGAAATGTTTTATGATGTGTAATTAGTAGTTGACGTTGGTGTCTGTATTTTCTCTGGCTACTCCCGTGCGATTTCTGACTGTAGCTATGATGGTAGCAGTAATGTAAAACTGATTTATAGCTAAAATATGCACATTTTTTGAACAAAACATAGATTTATTGTGTAACATGTTATAGGACTGTCATCTGAGGTAGTTTTTTCTAGGTTATTTAGGTTGGTTCTAGGTTAGTTAGGTTGGCTTGTGCATGCTACTTGCATCCTACTTGTGCTGTGAAAAATGTCTGTCCTCCTTTTTTATTTGGTGGTGAGCTAACATAAATATATGTGGTGTTTTCTCTGTAAAACATTAAAAAAATCGGACATGTTGGCTGGATTGACAAGATGTTTATCTTTCAAATGCTGTATTGGACTTGTTAACTTCTTGCAACTATAGGGGGTGCTGTTCCGCATTAGCATTTTTTGGTCTCCAAATTAAACTGCCTCGTGCTCAATTCTTGATCGTACAATATGCATATTATTGTTATTATTGGATAGAAAACACTTTCTAGTTTCTATAGCCGTTGGAATTTTGTCTCTGAGTGGTACAGAACTACTTCTACAGCACTTTTCCTGACAGGGAGTCAGATTTCAGAAATGTTGACCCCTGATCTGGGGTCGGTTTTAAGGTGCCTGTAAATGCTATGGAGAAACCGACACTGCCTACGTCTTCCTCTGGGTGTCAGTACGTCATCACGCTTTGAATGGAGTCGATTGCACAATCAGAGCCACTATAAAACAAGAAAACGTGGAAGTACCGTCCTTTCCTTCGCGCGTCTTACGCAATATGGACATCGGGCTTGCCTCTTTCCAAATGGTTGTTTAGCCAGTGATATTTCTCCGGTCATGTTTTTAGTCGTTATAGTTGTTAAAAACATCATAATGTAGTTAATTTGAACCGTTTTATAGCAATTTATATCCGTTTAGTGCGATTTTGAGGAATTTCTTTGTCGTGCACTTTGAAGCTTTGGTCACGTTTCGGGGTCTCGGTCGATGTTAGTGGACATTTCGAAGGACAGAGGACATCTATCGACCAAAAGAAGATTAGACCCAAGAAAGGATACATTGCCCAAGAATCTGATGGAAAATCACCTCATAGTAAGAAATATTTAATATGATAAATCGTTGTTCTGTCGAAATATTTTAAACGCATAATCCGCCATTTTGTTTGTTATCGCTTCACTTGGCGAACCCTGTATTGCACAGTAAGGATAATTTTAGAAATGTAAATCAGCGGTTGCATTAAGAACTAATTTGTCTTTCGATTCCTGTCAACCCTGTATTTTTTAGTCAAGTATATGATTAGCTTTCGATTAAACTAGATCACTCTGAAAGATGACGTCCGACATTTTGAGCCTTGATTTGCTAGTATTTTCATTGTATAACCATTGTATGGCTAAATATGCACATTTTCGAACAAACTCTATATGTATGTTGTAAAATGATGTTACAGGAGTGTCATCGGAAGAATTCTGAGAAGGTTAGTGAAAAAATTAATATATTTTGGCGATGATTACGTTATAGCTCTCTTTGGCTTGAATCGATGCTCTGGTAACGTTTGCACATGTGGTATGCTAACTTATCGATTTATTGTGTTTTCGCTGTAAAACGCTTAGAAAATCTGAAATATTGTCTGGAATCACAAGATCTGGGTCTTTCCATTGCTATGCTTTGTCTATTCTTATGAAATGTTTTATGATGAGTAAATTGGTCATACACGTTGCTCTCTATAGTAATTCTAGTCGAGTTGTGATGGTCGGTGCAATTGTAAACTGTGATTTCTACCTGAAATATGCACTTTTTTCTAACAAAACCTATCCTATACCATAAATATGTTATCAGACTGTCATCTGATGAGGTTTTTTATTGGTTATTGGCTATCAATATCTTAGTTTAGCCGAATTGGTGATAGCTACTGGTGGAGAGAAAAAAATGGTGGACAAAGAAATTGTGTATTTTGCTAACGTGTTTAGCTAATAGATTTACATATTGTGTCTTCCCTGTAAAACATTTTAAAAATCTGAAATGGTGGCTTTATTCACAAGATCTGTATCTTTCATCTGGTGTCTTGGACTTGTGATTTAATGATATTTAGATGCTACTATCTACTTGTGAAGCTATGCTAGCTATGCTAATCAGTGTGTGGGGGGGGTGGGGGGTGATCCCGGACCCGGGGTAGAGGCTCGTGAAAGGTTAATGTGTGAAAGTTAAATATTTTTAAAAAATTGATTTTGAATTTCGCGCCGTGCACTTGAGCTGGATGTTGTCATAGGTGTACCGGCGTCGGGCTGCAGCCATAACAGAGAGCAACTTTGCTCATAGATTATGCATGTATGAACTACACATTGACACATCCAGCCCAAATTGGGAGGTTTATAAAAAACAACACTTACTAGTCGCCAAAGTACCAGAGAATGTCTTTAATGTGGCTAATAACATGAAGAGAAGAAACCGTGGTTTCTTAGTTCGGGATAACTGACTCGGTTCTATGGGTTGCAGCCTACCAGTAGGCCCAGGAAAGTGACCCTGGACATGGAGGGTTTGCGGCTCAGTCAGGGGCTAACCTCCCTGGCCACGAGTGGTCACTTGGCCCCTGCCCCCTCTAAACCAAACAAACACCAGAGGGCCTAGAGCACAGACATACCAGAACTATACAAACTCAACTATACATTACAGGCTGTGCTTTCTCTGCCAGGCGCGTGGGAGGCTGAGACCACACCACACGCCTCCTATGACCATGTGTGGTGGGCTACAGTCTTTCTTTTCAACTATTTCCTTTCTTCTTTTCTTCTCTCTCCTCTAAACACAATGATTTTGTCTCCAGTGCGTTGTTCAGCGGTTAAATCCAGTTGAGCCATTGCTGTGTTGGCATAACATTTCAAACACCTCCACATGGGGATCCTTTGTTTCTGTTTACAGACCTAAACCATGACTCAAACACTAGAACCAGTGTGTTTATGTGTGTGTGTGTGTGCATGTATGCGTGTGTGTGTATGTGTGGTGCGTGTGTTGTGTGTGTGTAGCATGCGTGTGTTGTGTGTGTGTAGCATGCGTGTGTGTGTGTATGTCCCTACTTGTCTACGTCGATGCCCAATGGATTGCTGGGGCGTAGGGAGAGGGGAGAGATGCCCTTGTTGCGGTCGGTTCTCATGTCGTAATAGTTCATCTCATCCACCCACACAGCAGACTGGTCCAGGATACCTAGAGCACAGACACACACAGGAAACACATCATCACTGAGGGACAGCCCAGATCACACACACACACACAATAATAGTACCTGACAGAGCTACTATACAGTTTGTACAGCAACACAGGACAAAACAGTATGAGTATCCATACTGTAGTTCCCCGCTGCCTCTGCTTGGTAATACCGAGGAAGATTGTCTGTACTTGCGCCACTGAGTAGTCGTTCTAGAGTTTCTCTGATGATTGACAGAGAGACTTGTATTAGAACTGGAGTGGTTACAGAGAGCAGCCATCTTACCGATCTTCTCAGCCTTGAGCAGCTTGAAGGAGACGGTGGAGGTGCCGTGTCCTCCTGACTTGGTGCTGACGATGATCTCTCCCTTATCGTCTTTGGCTGGGCCCACATGACACACTATCTTACTGGCTGACATCCACTCAGCCGTCAGCAGGCAGTTGTGACCACAGATGGAGAGACCTGAGAGAGAGAGAAATATATAGGCACGCTTACAGCAACAGGACAAGTAATAACACAGAGACTCATTGAGAGAAGAGGCATGACACAATGACACAAACAGCAGTTTAATAAACCTGTCATTAGGGGGTCAAAGTTCAGCCCAGGGTCCAGTCAGTCCTGTGTAGCCCTGACAAGTCTGCCACAGCTTCATCATTCTCTCCACACAGAGTGCTGTCAATTCACTGTTAAGTGGCTCATTACAGATCTATTTACTCTACTTCTACACTTTCTCTTTTATTTATCTTTCTATCTGACCCTTCTCATGGAGTAAAGAGAAGTTTAGAGAGAAAGAAAGTGATAGAGAGAGAAGAAAGAGAGAGACTAAAAAGAGAGAAAATTAAACCACCTCATTTGATTTATCTGACCAAAGGGAACTGGACAGAGAGCTACAGATGACTGCACTTAAACATCATAAAAGCCTGTGAGAGATGATCAACAAATAACCACTGAAACAAACTGTAAATAATAAAACAGTAACTCAATTAAAGGACATTTCCTGCCTTTGTTCTGTACTGTTTGTTTTGTTTGGATATACAGTACATGCACTAACTAAGTAACACACACCTGTTGCTATCCAACATCTAATAGGCTAATTTCAGGCTCCAGGGATATTAGTGGTCAAAAATGCACTACATGACCATAAGTATGTGGACACCTGCTCGTCAAACATCTCATTCCAAAATCATGGGCATTAATATGGAGTTGGTCCCCCCTTTGCTGCTATAACAGCCTCTACTCTTCTGGGAAGGTTTTCCACTAGATGTTGGAACATTGCTGCAGGGACTTGATTTAATTCAGCCACAATAGTATTAGTGAGGTCGGGCACTGATGTTGGGCGATAAGGCTCGCAGTCGGCGTTCCAATTCATCCCAAAGGTGTTCGATAGGGTTGAGGTCAGGGCTCTGTGCAGGCCAGTCAAGTTCTTCCACACCGGTTTTGACAAACCATTTCTGTATGGACCTCACATTGTGCACAGGGGCAACATGCTGAAACAGGAAAGAGCCTTCCCCAAACTGTTGCCACAAATTTGGAAGCACAGAATTGCGGTAAGATTTCCCTTCACTGGAACTAAACAGCCTAGCCCGAACTACGAAGAACAGCCCCAGACCATTATTCCTCCTCCACAAAACTTTACAGTTTGCACTATGCATTGGGGCAGGTAGCGTTCTCCTGGCATCCGGCAAACCCAGATTCGTCCGTCAGACCGCCAGATGATGAAGCGTGATTCATCACTCCAGAGAACGTGTTTCCACTGCTCCAGAGTCCAAGCTTTACAGCACACCAGCCGATGCTTGGCATTGCGCATGGTGATCTTAGGCTTGTCTGCAGCTGCTCATCCATGGAAACCCATTTCATGAATCTCCCGACGAACAGTTCTTCTGCTGACGTTGCTTCCAGAGGCAGTTTGAAACTCAGCAGTGAGTGTTGCAACCGAGGACAGACGATTTGTATGCGCTTCAGTGGCGGTCCCCTTCTGTGAGCTTGTGTGGCCTACCACTTCGCGGCTGAGCCGTTGTTGCTCCTAGACATTTCCACTTCACAATAACAGCACTTACGATCCACTAGTTTGAAGGGGTGTCCACATACTTTTGTATATATAATGTAGATATAAAATCATTGGCCAGGGCTCAGCCTGCAAAGTGCACAATCGTGTGTGAGGCAATGTTTTGGCGCTTTCTGCTGCTCTCAGTTCGTGGGCTTTGGTTTTCATTTGTGGGTGGCTTAAATCTAATTTCTGAAAATAATACTGAAATTCTAGGGAAATGAGTGGTGGCATTTTGACAATGCCACAAATTCAGGGCATTTACATCAAAATAAATGTAGACTATCCACAGAGTTTAATTTCAAGCAACAGATGTTCCACAATAAGGCATTTTGAAATAGCAGCTAAAAGAATTGTGGAAGTACAAGTTATTTTCTTTACATTTGCACAACTTAAATTTGCCAAAAATTTGAAAAATGTCAAACCCAAAAATATATATGCAGTACCAGTCAAATTTTTGGACACACCTACTCATTCAAGGGTGTTTCTTTATTTTTACCATTTTCTACATTGTAGAATGATAGTGAAGACATCAAAACTATGAAATAACACATATGGAATCATGTAGCAACCCAAAAAGTTATAAAATATATTAAATATTTGAGATTCTTCAAAGTAGCACTCTTTGCCCTGATGACAGTTTTACACACTTGGCATTCTCTCAACCAGCTTCACCTGGAATGCTTTTCCAACAGTCTTGAAGGAGTTCACACATATTCTGAGCACTGCTTTTCCTTCACTCTGCAGGCAACCCATCCCAAACCATCTCAATTGGGTTGAGGTTGGGTGATTGTGGAGGCCAGGTCAACTGATGCAGCACTCCATCACTCTCCTTCTTGATCAAATAGCCCTTACACAGCCTGGAGGTGTGTTTTGGGTCATTTTCCTGTTGAAAAACAAATTATAGTCCCACTAAGCGCACACCAGATGAGATGGCGTATCGCTGCAGAATGCTGTGGTAGCCATGCTGGTTAAGTGTGCCTTGAATTCTAAATAAATCACTGAGTGTCACCAGCAAAGCACCCCCACACCATCACACCTCCTTCTCCATGCTTCACGGTGGGAACCACACATGCGGAGATCATCCGTTCACCTACTCTGCGTCTCATGGCGGTTGGAACCAAAAATAAAAAATTGGTACTCATCAGACCAAAGGACAGATTTCCACCGGTCTAATGTCCATTGCTCATGTTTCTTGGCCCAAGCAAGTTTCTTCTTCTCATTGGTGTCCTTTAGTAGTGGTTTATTTGCAGCAATTTGACCATGAAGGCCTGATTCACGCAGTCTCCTCTGAACAGTTGATGTTCAAATGTGTCTGTTGCATTTATTTGAGCTGCAATTTCTGAGGCTGGTAACTATTATGAACTTATCCTCTGCAGCAGAGGTAACTCTGGGTCTTCCTTTCCTCTAGCGGTCCTCATGAGAGCCAGTTTCATCATAGCGCTTGATGGTTTTTGTGACTGAATTTGAAGAAACGTTCAAAACTCTTGAAATGTTCCACATTGACTGACCTTCATGGTCTTAAAGTAAGAATGGACTGTCGTTTCTCTTTGCTTATTTGAGCTGTTCTTGCCATAATATGGACTTGGTATTTTACCAAATAGGGCTATCTTCTGTATACCATCCCTACCTTGTCACAACACAAATGTTTGGATCAAACACATTAAGAAGGAAAGAAATTCCACAAATTAAGTTTTAGCAAGGCACACCTGTTAATGGAAATGCTTTCCAGGTGACTGCCTCATGAAGCTGGTTGAGAGAATGCCAAGAGTGTACAAAGCTGTTATCAAGGCAAAGGGTGGCTACTTTGAAGAATCTCAAAAAATATATATATTTTGATTTGTTTAACACTTTTTTTGGTGTTTGATGTCTTCACTATTATTCTAGAATGTAGAAAATAGTAAAATAAAGAAAAACCCTTGAATGAGTAGGTGTGTCCAAACTTTTGACTGGTACTGTATATATTTAAAACAAAACAATTATTGTAATTCTGTAAAAACAATTAACCCATCATTCTAAATAATTTAATAGTTTTGGTCAATTACATTTTGATCAAATTGAATAAAAACAGTATATGCAGTATTTAGTTAGATTATCAAATGTATCTTTTTTTGTGGTAACAAAATGTCTCCCTTTTAACAATAAATCATCATAACTAATATCCCTACATATTGACTACCATATTAATAAAAGTTTCCTGTCAATTCTACAATAATCTTTACATTTTAAATTCAACATTTTGACAAATACATCTTTACCACAAAGGTTAGAAAATATTATTTTAGGTCTAAATTCAATTAACACATATCAAAAACCTACAATAACATATTATATAACATAATAATAATATAATAATAATAATAATAACAAATAACATATCATTTGTTTCAGCATTTAAATCACATCTTTTAAATGTAGGCCTAAAATTGTTGTTTAATTATGTTCTAAAACCTTTAAATACAGTCTTATTTTTAAACAAAATCAATATGGGTTAAAATTCATAATCTTGGCCTGGTATAAAAGATTGTGAATTAGGCAGAGGTTTCACTCAGTTGAAAGAAACGAAAAGTAATTTAATCTAGAATAATAAAAAACTATTTTCCCCTTCAAAAAGTTATGAAAACCTTTCATTTGATAAACAGCAACAAACACTCTGTGTAATGTAAGCAAAGCCTGACCACGGCTGACTACGGTCCAGTGTGTTCTGTGGTAGCCTGTAGGCTAGCCATGTTCTAGCCAGGCTCTGTGTAAATTAATAAAAGTCACTCAGTCTGACTCTGACGAAGGGTCATAACGGCATGAACCCTACCTCACAGGCTGGGAAGAGCCAGAGACTACCACACTCTCTCTCAAACACAACACACACAAACAATTATCGACAATGCCAGTGAAAACACTTGCATAAAATTATTCCGTTTGGTATGTATCAAAAACAACCGCAGCAATGAATTACATTACAGAAAGGTGGGCAATCTATTTTAAAAAATTGGAATTTAATTGACTGTCAGAAGTCGAATGCAAAATAACAAGTGTGTGTGTGTGTGTACATTCGTGCCTGTGTGTGTGTAAGTTTGTGCTTGCATGTGAATTTGTGCTTGCATGTGAATGTCATACTCGTACCAACGAGGTCTGCGGGGCCAGTACCCAGGTTCTCTCCTCGGATGGTGACCTTGGTCCATGAAGTGCCCTCATTGGGTGAGATGCCCGTCACCAGGGGGGGCTGGTGGGCACGAGACATGGTGGTGGTCACGTGTGTGCAGGAACACAAAGAAAGTCAGTCAGCAACCTGTGAACATGGCAGGGGGGAAAGACAGAAGGACACGTAACACGGATATTAGTCTAATACAGAAACCAGGAGACATAAAAACAGCTGTAATGTGTACAGCACAGCTATAGCTATAGGCTAATGTGTTATTATTTATAAGCATGTATGAACCTTTATAATGTTTTATATCTTAAGAGGCTTATATTTAAAAGAGTTTCAAAGTGAAGGCTACAACGTCTACAAACACAGGAGGACATGAGGGTGCTGGTAGGAGCTCTGACCGGACTAAGAGAGAGAGAAAGAGGGGGAGGAAAGGAGGAATGTAAACCTCAGAGAGCAGGATAAATAAAGCTGCTCTCCCTCATCGATTCCACATAGCCTAACCTACACAACGTGTGTGTTTGTGTAAGAGACCGAATAGCTAGCCCTACCCTAATATATCTAGAGGGTGCATGTGTGTGTGTAGGCCATGTAACAGCAGTGGAGGCTCCTCAGAGGAGGAAGGGGAGGACCATCCTCCTCAGTGAATTTTAATCATTTAGTTCATCATTTTTAGATAAAACTTTACTGAACAAAAATATAAAACGCAACAATTTCAATGATTTTACCGAGTTACAGTTCATATAAGGACATCAGTCAACTGAAATAAATTCAATAGGTCCTAATCTATGGATTTCACATGACTGTGCAGGAACGCAGCCATGGGTGAGCCTGGGAGGGCATAGGCCCACCCACTTGGGAGCCAGCTCCACCCACTGGGGAGCCAGGCCTAGCCAATCAGAATGAGTTTTTCCCCACAAAAGGGCTTTATTACAGAAATACTCCTCAGTTTAATCAGCTGTCTGGATGGCTGGTCTCAGATGATCCTGCAGGTGAAGAAGCTGGATGTGGAAGTCCTGGGCTGGTGTGGTTACACGTGGTCTGCGGTTGTGAGGCCAGTTGGACGTACTGCCAAATCCTCTAAAACGATGTTGGAAGTGGCTTATGGTAGAGAAATGAACATTCAATTCTCTGACAACAGCTCTGGTGGACATTCCTGCAGTCAGCATGCCAATTGCACACTCCCTCAACTTGAGACATCTGTGGCATTGTGTTATGTGACAAAGCTGCACATTTTATAGTGGCCTTTTATTGTCCCCAGCACAAGGTGCACCTGTGTAATGATCATGCTGTTTAATCAGCTTCTTGATATTCCATACCTGTCAGGTGGATGGATTATCTTGGTAAAGAATAAATATTCATAACAAGGATGTGCACAAAATGTGAGAGAAATAAGCTTTTATTGCCTATGGAAAAATTCTGGGATCTTTTCATTCAGTTCATGAAACATTGGACCAACACTTTACATGATGCATTTACATTTTTGTTTAGTATATTCACGTCACAAAATAATTGATTAAAACACAATGTTTTGCAATGAAGGTCTACAATACCCTCAACAGCACTCTGTAGGGTAGGACCATGGTGTATTTCCGTCTTCCTCTGAGTACATTGACTTCAATACAAAACCGAGGAGGCTCATGGTTCTCACCCTCTTACACAGTAATTATGACAACTTCCGGAAGGACGTCCTCCAACGTATCACAGCATGAACTGACATGTTTTCCACCCAATCAAAAGATCAAATAATTAATCTTGTACTGAAAGCATAAGCTACAGCTAGCTAGCACTGCAGTGCATAACATTTGGTGAGTAGTTGACTGAGAGAGAGAAAGACAATAGTTGAACAATTAACTAATTCATTTATTCAAAACTGAAGAAGCGGGAGAGGCAGAGAGAGAGCTAGCTATATTTCAGTGTCTTTTTTTCACTTTCACTTACTTAGCTAGTGAACGCAGCTAGTTAGTTTAGCCTACTCAAACACCCGGCTCAAACAGAGAGGGATGCTAGCTAGCTATGGCTATCCAACACTGAACTCTTCCAAGGTTTTATTAATTGATTGCCTTCGGTACCCACCAGTGTAACTGCTAAACATGTTACTGCTCTGCAATTCACAGTGAGTGCATAGGGGAGAGTGGGGCTGAATGTAACACCGGTCAATTGTAGGGTAACATGGGGTAGAACGCAACTCTACCTCAAAATAATTTTGGGGAAGTGACTTAAAAATGGTGATGAGACAGGTAATATTTTCTGTTGATCAAGAGTAGTGGCAACCAGAGAAAGTGTTGGGGGAAAAACTTGTGACATGAAGTGGTTTCTGTGAGAATTATAGGCTGGGTGTGTGTTACTCCGGGTGGCAAGTCACCCCAAGTTACCCCAACAGGTAGGCCTACATTATAATCACTGTGCAAGTTTTTTGGGCCATAAAATGTATCAATAGGATAATAACTAGTTAAAAGATCACATTTGGGATCTGGCTAATGATTAGCCCAATTGGGTCAATGCTTCAGCCTATTTATTTGCACTTTGCTGCATCAGTTGGGCAACAGGTTATAATGTTTATTGCTAATAGCATACCTGTTCATATGGACCATGCATAGGCTATATACATGGCCCAATATGTTAAAATAATTTAATCAAATAATTTTACCAATGTGCTATTGGGCTCATTTCTGGAGTTGGACATGCTATATTAGATGGTGTCAGCATACTTTTATTTTCAGTCATTTTGCAGTAGAATGTCCTTTTAAAAGGTCACCAGAACTGAGCTTCTCAATCTCCCCCACCGTTAACACCCCTCCGCAACCTTTTCCCCCCACTGTCACTCACAGAACAAACACCAGTCATCAACTTAGAGATGATATGCCAGTGTGGAAGAGAAACAGCTAAAAGACGGGTACATTTTTTTCTTCTTCATAAAATGTGAAACTGTTTAGAATTTTATAAATTAAAATGGAGGAAAATATATTTGAGGAGGTCTAAAAAGCCTGTAGAACAAGTGGTGTCCAAGACATTTTTCATCACAGATGTGTGTTAATAAATAGGTGCCAGGTCTGGTTGAGGTTCAACAACCTTACCTCTCTGTAACCACTTTGCTTTCTAACACTAAAGCCAAAACACGTTCTCTACAAACAAGGCAGGAGCTCACATGGAACACAGCAGCAACAAAGGAACCAACGGTGATGCAGCAAATCTGTGGCAACATCATCATCTCAGAGTGTATATTTAGCCTACACTTGTTGAATATTTTTTGATAAACTCAACAAGTTTAATAAAGCTACAAGTAAAAAAAAAAAGAAAAAAAACCTTAAATTATTCAGCACATTCACAAAAGCACAGTGGCACCTAGCTAGCTACACACACAGAATGATAGAACAGCAATTCTACTAGGCTATAATCTGAGTTCACACACACACACACACACACACACAATGACATCCTAAAGAGATGGGGGTCTGATAACTCAAAGGGGATGTAGGCCTAACTCATGCAGCCTAACCTAACCTCCGGTGCAGTGTACTTGTCAGAGGAAATCTAGGGGCAGGGGATCTGACATGGAGAAGATAAGAGGCTAACAGGCCTTAAACAAGCGCCTCGTCTGTCGTTCATCAAGCACATATCTTTAGAAGGGGAGTTTGAGTGGAGGGGGCAGTGGGGAATATAAGGGTTAGTCTGTCTTCTTCTGCATAAAATGTCTACAACTGTTGTGTTTCCTCAACAGGAGTGTTTCTATCCCCATTTTGTGTACACACACACACAGGCTAGGAAGAATGACAGCTCTGCTCGGTTGCATGCGAGGGGCCCGAGCTGGCGCTGTGTGGTCTGTGAGTGTGTGGAGGGATCTGTGCTGCGGAGTGGAGGGGTCTGGGCAGTGTGTGTGTGTGGTCTGGCTGTGTGGTCTCTGGCTCTGGCCTGGGGAGAGCCTGCTGACGGCTGGGATGAGAAAAGAGCGCTGTGTTTACTTTACTCTGGGGGCCATGCATGGACACGGGAACAGTGCCCAGACCCCTCCACTCTGTAACACACACACACAGACGGAGCAAGGAGGCTCTTGCATGAGCCACACGTCACAAGCTAGTGGAACAACCCTGTCAGTGACAATTGAGGCATAGATGTTACATTTTTAATAAACATTTTATGTAGGACTGCGTCCATTATATTGACCAAGCTCTTAGATATGACAGGAGCAGAAACAAAACTAAGCTGTATCAAAATTAACTCCAGAATAGGAATGCCTATTCAGGTTTCAGTAGGTTATTGTTCATTGCCATGAGTCATACTGTTACTGAAAAAATGTGAAGACAAAAAAACAGGTAAGCTAAGCAACAGTATTTGCATGACTGCACTGCAGATTGTTTTACAGCAGTGTTTGTTTACTAGTTCTACAAGAATCATCTAGGGGGCACTAAAGGACCCTCTTTGGAAAGCCTACAATAAACCACCTGAAAATCAAAAGGTAGGCTAGACACTGCACACAGTACATTAATAACAATTAAAGTAATATAAAAAGTCAGTTAAGGACTGCTCTCTCCTGTTCTCTCTGCCGGTTTCTTCTTACCATTCTTGTTGTTTGTCCTGTGTTTATACAACGGGTGGGTCTAATCCTGGAAGCTGATTTGTTAAAAACGCATTCCAACCGATGTCTATTCCACAAGTTTACGTTGAAATGCCTATTTACTCGGTTCCATCTCACTGCGCAATCCACTGTCTCAGCAGCCCAGCCAGACAATTTATAAACGTGATCTCTAATGTAAAAAGCATCTAGACATTATCTCCCATTTCTTTTAGACTAGCATTTGGTTTTCAATAACGGAGATTTGTATAAACCTTGCCATCTGTCTCTCTGACATTTGCAACATTGTTTCAGTATTGAAATTCAATCTCCAGCTGTCCCATAGTAATGAACGTGTACAGAGTCGGGACGAGACAGACATGCAGGCAGCGTTTCTCAGCCAGTCGAAATCATGAATCAGCATCATTTTTATGGACATATACAAAGAAATAGAAAACACGTCAAAGGAAACTAAATGCTAGTTTGCAGTCTTTCCCACTTCAGTTTGAAGTGACCGTGTTAGCTGTGTTGGTGTTGTGTTAGCTGTGTTGGTGTTGTGTTAGCTGTGTTGGTGCTGTGTTAGCTGTGTTAGCTGTGTTGTTGGCTAGCTCCTCTGAACAACAGTGTCCTGATGAAAGAGCACATTTTCTATGCCAGGTGAAATCACGCATCATTAGCTCATTTATGGATGTATCCAACTAAACTGTCACTAGAAAACAGCTTAAACAAATGTAAATGGAGCTACTTTGTTGTTATTCTGGCTGCACTGTTTGACGTAACTAAGTTAGCTGTAGTTGGCTTGCTAGCAAGCAAGGTATAAGAACGTTGCCAGCCATTAGTATGGCAATAGAACATTTAGAATGAACGACTGGGTCGCGTTTATAGATACAGAACCGATAAAACGAACTAGCCGGCTTGGGTAGCAACCTTAGATTTGTGTCGGGACTATATCTTGTGGAAGGATGAAATAGTATGAATAAATTCATCAAAATAAAGTTAATGAAAATATGTAAATCAATATTTGAATATGTTGGTAAAACATCCGTAATGTGGCCAATGAGTAGGAAGATGTTTGATAATTAAGTGATAATCAACACCCGTGCCCAATATCCTCCAAACACCTGCTTCTAGGGTATCATCACTTAATTATCAAACATCGTCCTACTCATTGACCACATTACGGATCCAGAAGCATTGTCTCTCTATACATTGACATTGTTTACATTTAAGTCATATAGCAGATGCTCTAATCCACATAGAAATATTTTTTACCTGGTCGGCTCAGGGATTCGAACCAGCAACCTTTCAGTTACTGGCCCAATGCTCTTAACCTCTAGGCTACCTACCTAGGCATCACCTCCCAGTCTACGTCTTGCTCTCTCTCCCTCAGTGCCGTTGTTCTAATTGGGCTAAAATGGCAGGTTTGTTTTACTTGGAAAGGGACTTATAAACAGAGTGACTGCCCCTCTATTTGGTAGCTCTGTCACACTAGATCCTACTAGGTCTTGATAAGAAACAGAAACAGAGCTAACAAGCCCAGGGAGAAAGGAGCTCTCTGGTTAGGGAAGACTGCATGTAGCCCAAGTTGCGTCCCAAATGGCACCATATTCCTAATATAGTGGACTACTATTGACCAGAGCCCTATGGTAGTGCACTAGCCTATAGTGAGTAGGGTGCCATTTGTGACAAAACAGTTGTATGGTCTGAATATGAGAAATTGCTTTTTTCATAGGAAGTATTTTATACTGTATATTTAAGAACAGATGAAAACCATATAGGACTATGCCCTAGGACATTTGCACACTTCCAATAATATACCCCACACACGATGCCAGGACACTGTTCTATTTTAGAAAGATGCTAAGGAGAGCAAATAAGAGTATTGTGATAGACATATATTTAACACAACCTAGGATGCGTGCACTAACAAACCCACACACAAGCCAGCATTTAAGCACACACAGCACGCCCACACACACTTCCCAGGCAGTGTGAGTATTGATCATCAGTCTGTCATATTGTCTGTCCCCCCCCCCCTCCCCTCTGAGAGCTTGTCTGGGTTTTAGGGGTTTGGCTGATTTCCCCCTGCTGTTAATGAACTGGACAGGAGGAAAGGTTCTGGGGAGAGCAGAGGGCCGGAAGGGGGATAGCAGCAGCTTGACAGGAGGGTGATTTCACTTACTGCTCCCAAACGTAGGCCTTAAGTGGTTTATTTAAGTCATCTTATTCCTAAACTTTGACTTACTTACTACTTCCAGCATGCGTCCCTTTCGTCCCTCCTCATCTCTCTCTACTGCTACAGAAGGACTGAGTCTCTGTGAGAAGGACCTGGGGGGTAGAGGGGGTGGTCAGAGAGATGTCCCCTTGGTTGTCAGGGGGGATATCCCTACTGGAGACAGCAATGGGCTGAGTTTACAAAGTGAGCTTGTTAAGGAAATCCTGATGTTAGCTCATGTTACACACAACTGGCCTGCCTATTCTGAATTAGACAGATAGTATGTAGTGTAGTGGTCCACTTCGCTCTGGTCTGAGCTCTATGTACTGTACTGTTTCTCATATCCCCAAGTAGGAGTGATTGACAGGTGAGAGGGGGTTAGGTGTATGTTCTGTGTGATGGTCTGGACTAGGGGCACAAAGGAACCCTTTCAGACATCTCCGTCTGCCCCCCACACCGCCATGCCTGCCCACCACACCGCCACCCCTGCCTGCCTCCCCATCAGCGCTGCTACCACTAAGCCTCCCCAGTACCCCATACTAACACTATCCTCAGCCCACCAACATTACACAAACACCAGATTCCATCAAAGATTCCCCTCAGTCTGAATGCACAGAGCTGGCCAAACATCATGACCATGGTATGACCGGCTCTGATCTCTGATCTGACAGGCCAGCGATTTAAGAAACCATTCCTCACACCAGAACTCATACAGATTTCTTTGAACTGGCCCTCAGTGGCAGACTGGCAGGGGAGCGATAGAACACTGCCAAGTATTTCACAGACAGCATCAGTTAGGCTACACTCTCTCTGATGTGTGCATTAAAGGAAAAGTAAAGGGATCAAATAAGTTTCAGGAGACTGAAAACAAGGCTCATACATAGGCTAGTTTTATTTTGAATCAAATGTTACATTTTGATAAGGCAGGAATCGATTACAAATAGACAACTTCAAATCAGCACTATTGCGTAAAAAAATAAAAAAAATAATCTGACTCGTAATATGTTGTCATTGCAGTGCCATTTATGTTTTTGGGCAGACAGACATTTTTTGTTATCGAATCTGTTGGCCAGTCAAGCCTTCCACAATGAGTCAGCACTTCTCAGCCAATCCCATAACAGGACAGTAAGAGGGTCCAGGAGAGGACTAGACCAGAGCCATCAGGCGTCTGGGTCTGGCTCGCTCCATCCCCTCTGTCTCCTCTCCCGTTTGTTATCCTTTGGCTGGCTCTGTTTGTTGGTCTGAAATTATATTTTTAAGATCTGACTTAAGCATAGGCACCAATTTCTCCTCTCAGAATCCTGGATAAATAAACAGAACAGTGAAATGTGGGCATATGAATGCAGGCTGATGTTTGTAGAGGGTTTAAGATGTGGAGACAGAAAGCTACATAATGAGATGCTACGGGGAGACAGGGTTTAAACCTTGGTAATGCCGTGTCATAAGTACAGTAACTGTGTTTACATACAAAAACATGGATCATCACGATGAGCGTGAGAAAAAAAAAATCCTCACAGTAAACCACAGACTAGACCTATTAAACTGTACAATACCAAAACAGCTCCTTTAGCCTAAATTGCAAACAAACAGTGAATTGCGTGGTTCCTTCTGCTAGTGTATCATGTTATTACAGGGTTATTACAGGGTGGTTACAGAGTTGTACCATGGCATTGATGAACACTGTTTCTGATTGGCTTGAAGGGCATTCTAGAGCGTGCATTATTTCCCGATAATACACGGTAAATCAGCACGGTAGAATTCAATGGCTATAGTTCATTCTTACATGTTTTGTTTGAGCTGCTTTTGAAAGTAAAAGTCCAATTGAAAACATTATTGAGATTGTTGAATTTGATTTTTATAATAGCAAGCTAGGACTGATGGTTTGGTTAGCTAAACTAGCAAGTCTGTTTGTTTGGTTACCACGGCAACTACTGTAGCTATAGTAAACTTGCTAGCTACTTGTTGAACACATTTCTACCGGCAAATTAACACATTCTAGTGGCAAATGTGTTAAATTATAGCCATGGAATAAAAGGGATAATCAACTCGGGGCTCTATGCGTTCTCTAGAAAATAATGCAACTCCGTGAAGGTCATTTCCACTCCGCTAGTACGTGTCTTGGAACACACATTCCAAGTCATTCATTATTATCATTATCATTAAGTTTGCAGATGACACAACAGTGGTAGGCCTGATCATCAACAATGTCGAGACAGCTTATAGGGAGGAGGTCAGAGACCTGGCCGTTGTGGTGCCAGGACAACAACCTCCCCCTCAACGTGATCAAAACAAAGGAGATGATTGTGGACTACAGGAAAAAAAGAGGACTGAGCACGCCCCCATTCTCATCGACGGGGCTGCAGTGGAGCAGGTTGAGAGCGTCAAGTTCCTTGGTGTCCACATCACCAACAAACTACAATGGTCCAAACACACCAAGACAGTCGTGAAGAGGGCACAACAAAACCTATTCACCCTCAGGAGACTGAAAAGATTTGGCATGGGTCCTCAGACCCCCAAAAGGTTCTACAGCTGCATCATCGAGAGCATCCTGACTGGTTGCATCACTGACTGGTATGGCAACTGCTCGGCCTCCGACCGCAAGGCACTACAGAGGGTAGGGCGAACGGCCTAGTGCATCACTGGGGCTAAGCTCTCTGCCATCCAGGACCTCTATACCAGGCAGTGTCAGTGGAAGGCCCTAAAAATTGTTAAAGACTCCAGCCACCCTAGTCATAGACTGTTCTCTGTGCTACCGCACGGCAAGCGGTACCAGAGCGCCAAGTCTAGGTCCAAGATGCTTCTAAACAGCTTCTACCCCCAAGCACACCGAATCAAATGGCTACTAGAGGTCAACCGATTAATCGGAATGGCCGATTTCAAGTTATCATAACAATCGGTAATCGGCATTTTTGGACACCGATTATGGCCGATTACATTGCACTCCACGAGGAGACTGCGTGGCTGGCTGACTACCTGTTACGCGAGTGCAGCAAGAAGTCAAGGTAAGTTGCTAGCTAGCATGAAACTTATCATCTAAAAAACAATCAATCTTAACATAATCACTAGTTAACTACACATGGTTGATGATATTACTAGTTTATCTACCTTGTCCTGCGTTGCATATAATCGATGCGGTACCTGTTAATTTATCATCGAATCACAGCCTACTTCGCCAAACGGGTGATGATTTAACAAGTGCATTTGCGAAATAAGCACTGTCGTTGCACCAATGTACCTAACCATAAACATCAATGCCTTTCTTAAAATCAATACACAGCTATGTATTTTTAAACCTGCATATTTAGTTAATATTGCCTGCTGACATTAATTACTTTTAACTAGGGAAATTGTGTCACTTCTCTTGCGTTCTGTGCAAGCAGAGTCAGGGTATATGCAGCAGTTTGGGCTGCCTGGCTCGTTGCGAACTGTGTGAAGACCATTTCTTCTTAACAAAGACCGTAATTAATTTGCCAGAATTGTACATGATTATGACACAACATTGAAGGTTGTGCAATGTAACAGCAATATTAAGACTTAGGGATGCCACGCGTTAGATAAAATACGGAACAGTTCGTATTTCACTGAAAGAATAAACGTTTTGTTTTCGAAATTATAGTTTCCGGATTTGACCATATTAAATGACCTAAGGCTCGTATTTCTGTGTGTTATTATTTTATAATTAAGTCTATGATTTGATATTTGATAGAGCAGTCTGACTGAGCAGTGGTAGGCAGCAGCAGGCTCGTAAGCATTCATTCAAACAGCACTTTCCTGCGTTTGCCAGCAGCTCTTCGCTGTGCTTCAAGCATTGCGCTGTTTATGACTTCAAGCCTATCAACTACCGATATTAGGCTGGCAAAACTATAGTGCCTATAAGAACATCCAATAGTCAAAGGTATATGAAATACAAATGGTATAGAGAGAAATAGTCCTATAATTCCTAGAACTACAACGTAAACCTTCTTACCTGGGAATATTGAAGACTCATGTTAAAAGGAACCACCAGCTTTCATATGTTCTCATGTTCTGAGCAAGGAACGTAAACGTTAGCTTATTTACATGGCAAATATTGCACTTTTACTTTCTTCTCCAACACTTTGTATTGCATTATTTAAACCAAATTGAACATGTTTCATTATTTATTTGAGACTAAATTGATTTTATTGATATATTAAGTTAAAATAAGTGTTCATTAAGTGTTGTTGTAATTGTCATTATTGCAAATATATATATAAAAATCGGCCGATCGGTAACGGCTTTTTTTGGTCCTCCAATAATCGGTATCGGCGTTTAAAAATCATAATCGGTCGACCTCTAATGGCTACCCAGACTATTTGCATTGCTGCCCCCCCCCCTGTCTTTTACACCGCTGCTACTCTCTGTTGTTATCATCTATGCATAGTCACTTCAATAACTCTACCCACATGTACATATTACCTCAACTAACCGGTGCCCCCGCACATTGACTCTGTACCGGTACCCCCCTGTATATAGTCTCGCTATTGTTATTTTACTGCTGCTCTTTAATTACTTGTTACTTTTATTTATTATTCTTATCCATATTTTTTTAAACTGCATTGTTGGTTAGGGGCTCGTAAGTAAGCATTTCACTGTAAGGTCTACCTACACCTGTTGTATTCGGCGCATGTGACTAATAAAATGTTATTTGATTATTTACCATAGAACGCATAGCCCCTCGTTGATTATCCCTTACTTATTACTGTGTTATTACTGTTTTATTATAGGTTTTTAAAGGATTATTACTGTGTTATCACCCATCCCTCCTCTCCCAGAATCCAGTGTGGTCTGTCCTGGACTACCCTGTAGTCTGACTGCAAGGACTGTGAAAGCCAATGGCCAACAAACAAGCCTGTCAGCAGGGGGGACTCAGAGAGGGGAAAGAGTGGCTACCAGCCAGGTGGGGAAGAGGGGGGAGAAAAGGAATGACAGAGGTGAGACAGAAGTGCCACTGACTCCAAAAACATAACCCTTCACTCACACTCAGCGTAACTACTCAAAAAGACTGTATGAGAGGGGCCGGCCAGCAGGTGGGGGAAAGTGGAGAGAGAGAAGTGCCACTCCAAAAATATTGCCCCCATCAACCCTCCCACCCCTGCTGTAACCGCTCTGCTTCAACCAACCCTGGCTTAATCCTAAAGCAGCAACCACTGCTGAGAAAATGCCACAAAAATATAACCCGCTGTCGAGCATTCCACTAAAACAAACAAGCAGGGGCCGTCCGGCCCACCCAACATTTCCAATTAGAGCCCTGTGAGGGGGCAGGAAACGTCCCTGTGTTCTCCCCAGGGAGGGGGGTGGGAGTCACGGGTGAGGTACGCGGGTCCTAAAGGCTCCAACCAGAGAGAGACAGAGACAGCTTAGCACTGATTTCCTGTGACATGCTATGTGTCAACTAGGGATGCACGATATATCGGTGAACATATCGGAATCGGACAATATTAGCTAAAAATGCCAACATCGGTATCGGCCCGATGTCAAGTTTAATCAAATAAGAACTGTCTTATAAATGAGGGTTATTTTACATGATGACACCTAGCGAGATAGTGAGCTAGCTAACTATAGCAACTGAAACAGATTATGTCGTTTTGCTATGTTTTTGGAGAAGAACATTGTTTGCATCCATGAGTTATCTAGCTTTTTTTATGACCAGCACTGTAGGTGCGCAAGACAACTTTACCAGCATCATAGCATACGTATCGATGAATCGTTGTGACATATGAAATACGAGTGATAGTGTAATCAATGTGTAACAACTACGTAAAAAATGTTTGAACGCGTTAAATTATTATTTGACTTGCAGTCATATTCAGATCCTGATTGATCAACAAGCTTATTTGACACATCAAATAGTGTTATTTGAAACGCAAAGACCCAAACGGTATTCCATAATAATCCTGGTTGAGAATGAAATGACTGAACAAATGAACAACGAAACAGCACAGCAAGTAAGTGAAAGAAATAGGTTTTGATTATGTTTTACTGGTAATGGGGACATATGTAAATGCCAACAAAATAACATTTTGGTCATTGTGATGTGTGTGTGTGTAACCTATATTTAACTAGGCAAGTCAGTTAAGAACAAATTATCATTTACAATGACGGTGCGGACGACGCTGGGCCAATTGTGCGCCGCCCTATGGTACTCCTAATCACGGCTGGATGTGATAAAGTCTGGAATCGAACCAGGGACTGTAGTGATGCCTCTTGCACTGAGATGCAGTGCCTTAGACCGCTGCGTCCATGTGTGTGTTTTAAATCTTTAAATGTACTAGAATACTTAAAAGGCCTGCAAAAATGTTAAATATCGGTTATCGGTATAGTTTTTTTTGCCAAGGAAAATATTGGATATCGGTATCGGCCAAAAATGTAATATCAGTGCATCACTAGTGTCAACCACAGAATGATAAACACACAGCGTAAAGTTGTAGAAAATATTCAGTAACTACTAAGAAAGGTTTTAAATTTGGGGGGAATTTCAAAAAATCATTTAAAAAATAACACATTAACTGAGAGGCCTGCACACCCACCCACACAACGCAATAATTCAGATCCTTTAATAAAGCTGGAAGGGAAACCACAAGAATACCATACCTATATTACTGTTAGTCTTCATTTTCCAGTTGATGTTAAACATACTGTATTCCTAGGTGTGATAACAGGACATGGCTTGAGTCTCATTAAGTTTGTGATACCTTAAGCTGTCGACCAGCAAGGGAAAGAGCTGCCTGTGCAGTCTCTCTCTCCCCAATGCTCCAGCTGAAACAGCACACAGTGTACAATACGCAAGGACACACACACACACACACACACACACACACACAGCAACAAGGGTCTGTGCTTTGACCTTTAATTTCTGAGGGTGACACAGCAGGGGTAATGTTCCTCTACCAATAAGAAGACCCCTCAACACTGATCCAACATGAAAAATGTGGCACTCTGATACATTAAGGCAGCTGCTTGCCTATCTGACACACTTAGACCTACATCATTGAGATGATATCTAAGCTTAAAATCTTACAAAAAAAAAAAAAAGCTTACCAGTAACTTACATAAATGTAGGCTTCTGCCAAGTCTCATTTAGATCAGAAGTCTGTTAAAGCAGTTAAAAATTGATCCAAGGAGACTAAAGACATCATTGTTATGTTAGCGCTAGGCTCTGTATGCTATAGTTTCAAAACACTGACCATCTAGCTACCAATTATGGATGATTGAGAACACAGCAATATGCTGCTGTATCAGTGCAGCAGGATCATCTACCAAATGTCAATCACTAAAATCATGCCAATCAGGGTTGGCGGCTGTGCAGAGGCCGGGACAGTGCCTCAGGGCAGGCGAATCATGTCAGGCTCTATCTGATGGGGTGTAATCATTCAGTAACTGGCCATAATGAAAGACAAACAGCTCTACAGTGTGGGCTCAGCCTAACTACGCTCTGATGCAAGCAAACATTTTCATAATGATAATTTCACATTCTCAACATACTTCTATTGTTGTCATTTCCATGAATAGCAAATCATACAAGTAAGCTTGGAGGCTTGGAGAACACACACACAAACAGTAACACTTCAGCTACACTACACGCGTTGCCATCAATGTGACGTTCTATCTGCTACATAGTAACCCACCAAATTCAACTTTATTTCTCATTATTTCAATTCACAAGAACAGGCGTCAGCCATCGAGAATTAAACCTCGGCGTAACGCAAGCAGTATAGCAGCTGTCATTAATTTCAAAGGAAGTATTCCCTCAATGGCTGGTGGCAATGCCGGGCTCCCGATGGCTGCAGCGTAGCAGGGCCGTTAGACTGAGAAGGGGCATTAGCAGTTTACTAAGGATACAGCAGTGTTCGGTATTGAGGCCAGTCAGGGTACACATCAATAAAACAAAACAACAAGGGGAAATGCCTATTGGTTTGACAAGCTACTGTTTCCATTCTATCCTGCAGAGCTCCTCTACATCTGCCTCTGCAGAGTCAAATGTACACTTATAGCCCAAACACCGTGTATATTTAATGAGATTGGCATTACATATGCCTATGCATAAACATCAGACTGTTACCGTGGTTACCCCAAGGAAATTCTGTCTGAAAGAAGTCGCCCTAAAAAAGACTACAAACCAGAATGTTGAATAAAATGATATTGACACTTACTTTACCTATTGGTCCTTTTGACGGTAGGAAGTGGAGATAAAATATCCACTGTAAACTATTGTTTACCTGAGTTTTTGCGGCGACGGTTTGTATTTTCAATCTCTTGACGCATTGCTCGTGATGCACAATATGTAAACAATAGCCGAATGTAACCGAAAGTTGTGACCAAAGCAGTTTCCGTCGCAATCAACTGAAAGTGCTTGTGAAATTTGCCAGCTGATTGCATGCGACAACGTTTGGTCTGTAGTACGGTTAAACTCGGGCATTGTTTACACAATGTGCAAGTGTTTTGTCGCATGCGAATCACTTCAGAATTGTAAACACAAAACCGGAAATAGAAACCGATATACAGACCGGCGTACTGAAAGTCGGGTTAATAACACTTCCCTGTTGATATTTTTGTCTCAGATTACCTCCAACACGAGGACAAAAACAGCTGACAACAGGTAAAGTAAATTAAAATTACGTTTATTCAACATTCTGACTTGTAATTGGACTGTTCGGGAATGCTGAAGCCAACATGTTAGAGCAGGGGTTCCCACACTTTTTCACTCCCAGTAGGCAGGTAGATGGGTCAATGACCCCTTGAATGCGAAACCTGGGGCGTATTTATTACGCCGACTCTGTTTCAAAATGTTTCGGGAGCATACGAAACAGGGAGGGTCCTACGTCAATTTGTCGAATAGAAATGATCGTTTTACTTGCAAATCGACTAATGATTACATTCATATGCGCATGTCAACAGTTAAAGATGAGCAGGGTTGTTTTTTTTGACAGGTCAGTTGACACAGAGCTAGCTAGGGCAACTAACGTTAATAGCTAAACATTTCTCAAGTTCGTTCGCATAGACTCTTAAAACCATCAGACAAACATACATAGTAACGTGAGACCGTCTTGCGATATGAAGCTGGACACTGTTAGCGAACTATCGAGTTGTCTAACGTTAGCTAGCTGGAAATGGAAACAATCTTCTGAACTCTCTCTGAAGCAATATGAACTAAGACCATGATAAATAGTTAATATTTGTGTCACAACATTTAGTTAAATAAATAGATAACATAGGGTAACTTACAATTAAGTGCTGTTGAAAGAAAAATCCCAGCTAACCTTTTCCGAAATCAACTTCCAGGTTGCCACTTCCTGCAACGACCAGTCGGTGATGATATCATCACGCACTCTACTTTGCATCCCCTCAGAGCATAAGCTCACAATAGATGAGTTGAGTGAGTAAAATGTTGTATGCTGTTGGTAGTTACTCAAAACGCTTTATATAGCTAAAATGCATTTTATATTACTATATATATATATATATATATATATTACTATATATATATATATATTTTTAAAAAAGAACATGAAAATAATATAAACATGTTGGTTTGTGAACTGTCAACCTCTCCATCTTGCCACTAATAGCAGTGTTGGCCTGGGTCCAGTTAGCACAAACATAGCCTACTTTATTTTACCAAAAATTCTATAACCTGGAATATCTTTAAACCATTCTGTATTCATCTCTGCCATGATGTTTTATTTTGATAATCCTCTAGGCATAGACATAGCCCATAGTACTGTAATGAAACAGCAGGGAGCAGGTCTCGAACCCTCGACCTTCTAAGCCCGAGGTCCGGCGCGTTATCGACTGTGCCGCAAAAGCATGCTCGAACGGCAGTGTCGATATCCGCGCTTATAAACCCAGGGTCGTTAGACTACCATTACATGACACATAAGTCATTGGACGAAGGCGTCTTCTGTAGGGGGAGTTTTGTTAAGAGCCGCGGCGCTCGGTCTGAACATTAATACGCATCGCGTGCGGTACGGTTTTAGAAGCATAATGACCTTCTCTAACAAATCGGTTAGGGGAAAAAAAAAAAAGTTTAAATTGATACTTTCTTTATAGGGTTAGTGTTTCCACACGGCCATATTTACATGTTACAGAGCTTGTTTATGGAAAACAGACCGAAGACAGGTAATTAGCACAGGTTGTCTACTCTATCTGCGGAAGACAGACGGCACAAACGTGTTGTCACTGAAACATACTGTCTGCTGCAACTGTTAAGACAGTAAGTGTTTATTTTGCATTGATGTGATAGAAAGTAGAGGGATTTATATCTCTAGAACCGTACCGCAATTAAGAATCGATTCACGTTTAGAGTATTTGGCTGTTTTGGCTTCCAGATCAAATTTGCCCTTTAAACAGAACATGTAATGTCCTTGAACTAAGGAGTAACGTTAGGCACCTTTAGTCCAATATTGGGCTAGCATAGACATAGGGCTTGTTCCACATTGCAGCTGAGAGTGCATGCGACTGCCGACTGACCAGTGGCGACGTGTCATTGAGACCCACCTGTTTAGCTAAAATAAAAAATCGCTTAACAGGTGGGGCTCAAAACAGGTGGGGCTCTGCTACACCTGCCCTGAATTACGTGTCACCACTGGTCAGTCGGCAGTCTCATGCACTCTCGGCTGCAATGTCAAACAAGTCCTAGGTCTGCTAGCCCAGCATCATCCGGGTTAGGAGAGGGTTTGGCCGGCCGAGATGTCCTTATCTCATCGGGCTCTACCGACTCCTTGTGGCGGGCTGGGTGCCTGCAAGCTGACCTCGGTTGTCAGTTCGACAGTGTTAAGATGGCGCTGGAGAAGAAGGCAGATGTTTTACGTGCCCCCAGCCGATTGTGTTTTTTGTTCATTTATTTGCAACTCTGACAAGCCTGACGCGAAGGATATACTGCTTCCTCGGGAACAGGCCCCGATCTGCGTGAAGAGAAAGTGGAGAAAGAGGGGACGAAGAGAGGGCTGCCTTCTGAGAATTCGTAAGCGATCGAATAAACCCCCACTTCCCTCCATTCTGCTAGAAAACGTGCAATCCTTGGAGAATAAAATCGCTGAGTTACGCGGAAGATTAAACTACCAACCGGACATTAAAAACGGTAACATCTTCTGCTTCATGGACTCGTGGCTGAACGACGACAATATCAACATACAGCTGGCTGGTTATACGATGTACCGGCAGGATAGAACAGCGGCGTCTGGTAAAACAAGAGGTGGCGGACTATGTATTTTTGTAAATAACAGCTGGTGCATGATATCTAAGGAAGTCTCGAGCTATTGCTCGCCTGAGGTAGAGTATCTCATGATAAGCTGTAGACCACAGTACCTACCGAGAGAGTTTTCATCTGTATTCTTCGTAGCTGTTTACATACCACCACAGACGGAGGCTGGCACTAAGATAGCATTGAATGAGCTGTATTCCGCCATAAGCAAACAAGAAAACGCTCACCCAGAGGTGGCGCTCCTAGTAGCCGGGGACATTAATGCAGGGAAACTTAAATCTGTTTTACCAAATTTCTATCAGCAAAAAACCTTTACTGCACACACAGAGACACATACACAGCTCTCCCTCGCCCTCCATTTGGCAAATCTAATCATAATTCTATCCTCCTGATTCCTGCTTACAAGCAAACATTAAAGCAGGAAGCACCAGTGACTAGATCAATAAAAAAGTGGTCAGATGAAGCAGATGCTAAGCTACAGGACTGTTTTGCTAGCATAGACTGGAATATGTTCCGGGATTCCTCTGATGGCATTAAGGAGTACACCATATTAGTCATTGGCTTCATCAATAAGTGCATCAATGACGTCGTCCCCACAGTGACCGTACGTACATACCCCAACCAGAAGCCATGCATTACAAGCAGCATCCGCACCGTCTTCACTGACATTTTCAACCTCTCCCAGTCCGAGTCTGTAATACCAACATGTTTTAAGCAGACCACCATAGTGCCTGTGCCCAAGGCCTACGGTAAGCTGCCTAAATGACTACCGACCTGTAGCACTCACGTCTTTTGCCATGAGGCGCTTTGAAACGCCGGTTATGGCTCACATCAACTCCATCGTCCTAGAAATATTAGACCCACTCAAATTTTCATACCGCCCCAACAGATCCACAGATGATGCAATCTCTGTTGCACTCCACACTGCCCTTTCCCACCTGGACAAAAGGAACACCTATGTGAGAATGCTATTCATTGACTACAGCTCAGCGTTCAACACTATAGTGCCCTCAAAGCTCATCAATAAGCTCAGGACCCTGGGACTAAACACCTCCCTCTGCAACTGGATCCTGGACTTCCTGACAGGCCGCCCCAGGTGGTAATGGTAGGTAACAACACATCCGCCACGCTGATCCTCAACTCGGGGCCCCTCAGGGGTGCGTGCTCAGTCCCCTCCTGTACTCCCTGTTCACTCATGACTGCACGGCCAGGCACGACTCCAACACCATTACATTTGCAGATGACACAACAGTGGTAGGCCTGATCACCGACAATGACGAGACAGTGTATAGGGAGGAGGTCAGAGACCTGGCCGTGTGGTGCCAGGACAACAACCTCTCCCTCAACGTGATCAAGACAAAGGAGATGATTGTGGAATACAGGAAAAAGAAAACCGAGCACACCCCCATTCTCATCGACACGGCTGCAGTGGAGCAGGTTGAGAGCTTCGAGTTCCTTGGTGTCCACATCACCAACAAACTAACATGGTCCAAGCACACCAAGACAGTCGTGAAGAGGGCACGACAAAACCTATTCCCCCTCAGGAGACTGAAAAGATTTGGCATGGGTCCTCAGATCCTCAAAAGGATCTACAGCTGCACCATCGAGAGCATCCTGACTGGTTGGATCACTGCCTGGTATGGCAACTGCTCGGCCTCCGATCGCAAGGCACTACAGAGGGTAGGGCGAACGGCCCAGTACATCACTGGGGCCAAGCTTCCTGCCATCCAGGACCTCTATACCAGGCGGTGTCAGAGGAAGGCCCTAAAAATTGTCAAACACTCCAGCCACCCTAGTCATAGACTGTTCTCTCTGCTACCGCACGGCAAGCGGTACCGGAGCACCAAGTCTAGGTCCAAGAGGCTTCTAACAGCTTTTACCCCCAAGCCATAAGACTACTGAACAACTAGTCAAATGGCTACCCAGACTATTTGCATTGCCCCCCCCCCCCCCCCCCTCTTTACACCACTGCTACTCTCTGTTGTCATCTATGCATAGTCACTTTAATAACTCTACCTACTTGTACATACTTCCTCAACTAACCGGTGCCCCTGCACATTGACTCTGTACTGGTACCCCCCTGTATATAGTCTCGCTATTGTCATTTTACTGCTGCTCTTTAATTACTTGTTACTCTTCCTATCTGTATTTTTTTAAACTTTATTGTTGGTTAGGGGCTCGTAAGTAAGCATTTCACTGTATTCGGTGCATGTGACTAATAACTTTTGATTTGTTTCCTCCGCTGTCTTCCGGGTAAAGTGAGCAGTGTGTCAAGAAGCAGCGCGTCTTGGCTCTCGACCTTTGCAGAGTCCATAGTGGAGTTGCAGCGATGAGACAGGATCCTATCTACTGATTGGATATCATGAAAAAGGCGGTAACTGCATGGCCAGAAAAGTTTGACTACGTTGGCCATGCTGTCAATCCAGTAATACTTCTGCCGCGTTCAAAACAACTGGAAACTCAGAACTGCGAAATCTCACACTTCAGTGAGTTCAAGACAACTGGGAATTCGGATAAAACTAGCTCCGACTGGGAAAATACATCAAATAATTTTGAGCGGTCATCCAACTCAGAATTCCAAGTTGGGATTTCGGGACTCTTTCTAGAGCCCACAAGAAGGACCGCTTCGCCACCTTCCTGTTCAAGTGAGCACAGCACAACAAGGTGAGTCCAAAAATCTATTGTATGCTGCTGCATAAATTATGTAATATGCCAGGGAGATATGTATACTGTCTCTAAGAAAGTAATACTAAGTGTATGTAGTAAGCTGTTAGTAGCCCATGTGCATAACCTGAATAATTTGGTCCCTTTCCTCCCTCATAACTTAGCCTACTGTTCTGACTTGATGGTGCACATGTAGCCTATAGCCTGTTTTAGAGAAATGTAATCATCAAAGCTCTGCTGTTGGGACGGCTTTAGGTTTTCCCTAACAGTTTGTTGTCACCGTTTGTCACCGCTATAGTGCAATGAATATATTTTTTTGTGTTGTGTTGTGGCTTTGCTGGCATGCAGCAAACATGTTTTTTGCACTTAGATTTTACATGCTAAAATCGCCGCTGCGACTGACTGGTCTACAAATCGCCTTGCATCATAAATAACGACTCATTATTACTTGTAGATCGGTCAGTCACAATTTACCCATGATACATCATGGTTTTGATGCTCTCAAACACGGCCATAATTTGGGTTTACAGAGCACTTTCTGGTGTACATTTCTCACAATTGTTGATTGTTTCTTTGAGAATAATAGCCCTATCATCTTTATTGAGGTGTGAAATATTGACAGTAAGATATGCTTTACTGATATTGCCCTATTCGTGTTCTGTGCCTGCCAAGCACACTGTAAAAGTGTGCCTGTCTTCCTCCTTCTCAAGTCCTTGTTTCTTATTAGGTCATTCTTGACTCGCTGGCTCTTAAAACAAGGAGCCCAAGCCAAACCTTGGGATGGCAACCGTTTATTTTCCTCGTCGGAAGTGAGGTTCGTGATATAAAACTCAAACATCTCATTGTGCTGGGTGGTTCACACAGACCTGCCCAATAACCTACTGCACAGCAAACATCCTACTATTATGCAACACTTCCAGGGAGCCCTCCGGCTGAGATTGACACATGTCTGGACTGGGTTGGTTGGTTTTCTGATGGAGAAAAATAACTCACCCACTTAGAATCAATAGTTGTCTCTATATACTGTGTCTCTGTTTGCTATACGTATGTATTGGCTTAGTAAAGCAATATAAGAACATTTTCAATTAGAAATACATGTTTAAGAACTAGACAAAAATGGAATGTAAATGTACATGTATTTTCATTTGGGAGTGTTCATCTGCATTACTTCTACATCTTCTACGTCTGCATTGCTTCTACGTCTGCATTGCTTGCTGTTTGTGGTTTTAGGCTGGGGTTCTGTACAGCACTTTGTAAATTAATTTGATTGATTGATTCACCGTAGGAGTATTGGCTGTCTGGTTTTCCACCCGTTTTATTTATTTTTGGGACTATTCCATTTGCTCCATTGCACCAGGTAACCCAAATCATGCGCTGTTACTGTTTTAGAATCTTCCACAAGTTTCTCTTGGCTCATTTGTGTAGTAGTAGCGAAATGTTCTATGCATAATATTTCTGTGTAGTAGAATGTTCAATGTTTCTGTAGTAGAATGTTCCATGCAGAATATTTCTGTGTAGTAGAATGTTCAATGTTTCTGTAGTAGAATGTTCCATGCAGAATATTCCTATGTAGTAGAATGTTCAATGTTTCTGTAGTAGAATGTTCCATGCAGAATATTTCTGTGTAGTAGAATGTTCAATGTTTCTGTAGTAGAATGTTCCATGCAGAATATTTCTGTGTAGTAGAATGTTCAATGTTTCTGTAGTAGAATGTTCCATGCAGAGTATTTCTGTGTAGTAGAATGCTGAATGTTTCCGTAGTAGAACAGTTCTCAGGGTCGTGTCTGGGGTCTGTGAAAACAGGAGCTGGCTGGCGCGTCTACTTTAAGTGGTCATGAAACCCAATGGCGTGTAATGGACAGCTGGAACTTGGCGTCGGATTTCTCCCAGAATCCTTGGTCGCCGGGCCACCACGCCTCGCATGCGAATCCCTCAGAACTCTAACTTGTGGGGGAAAAAGGACAACAACAAAAAACATTACGACTCCCTCTGGACAAAGCACCAAAACCCCTCATCAAGTTCTGGAAGGAGCACCAGTCCAGTCCATGCCGGTATGCGTAATATGACACCGTTATTCTCACTTCTTGGCAAAGGGCTGCAGTAGCCTACCCCTGTGGGCTGAGAAGGCCCAAATCCTACAGAGTCATTACCCTAAATTAGCCCTTGCAGAGCCAGTCAGAGCCTAAGCATCCACTCACACTCACTGCAATGTGCTGGACCTGGGCCACAGCAATGGAGAGATGGGGTAGTCGCCAAACCAACCACCAACCGCCCAAATCACAGTTTGATCCCTCCATTATCACATTAACCCTGGCTAATTGGAAAATACGGATTCCCCAGAGGGGCGGGGGGGGCTGGGTGGCCAGGTCTTATCATACAGAAACACGCTCTGCCGTGCCTTGGACAATTTGGTGAGATAAATATGTTAGTATCAGTGCTCAGAGCTCCAGTGTGCCTGGGTGGTCTCTCCCTGACTCCCTGTTGCAGCTCTAATGATGCTGCCTGTGTCTTTCCCAGAACAAGTGGAAATGCCGCAGTGATGCACCGTGAAAAGAGAAAGGAGGAAAGGAGCTCAGGCTCCCAGCTGGCATCTATAGCATCACCAGAATATTCTCTTTGGTGTTTAGAGTATCGTTGACACTTCAGAGAGTCGCTAGTTGCAGACAGACCTAGGTCAAATACATATGTCACATACTTTCAAATACTTGCGCTGTGCTTGATTTGGTTTACCCGGTACAATGGAACCAATGGAATAGTCCCAAAAGTGCACATTTCAGTGTAAAATAGTTCAGGTGTGCTCTACAGAGAGCCAGTGAAGTCATCCTAACCCCCAGCTACACCAGGACTAGAGACCCCCCCACCCCTCCATTCATCCGTCCGTCCCATGGCACACGCTGTGTTGGCACTGTAGCTCACCCCCAAAACCATCTATTGTTCATTGTTTGTCTTTCATATTTTTTTCCCATGGGCCCCTGGCCAGCAAGAGGAAGAGCTCAATGTAAATATTACCCCCCTCCTCCTCAGCCTCCCTCCCCCTTGACACCTCCCCCATCTCCCCCCATCTCCTGGCTGTCCTCCTGCCTCTCTCTCAAGAGGGAACAGACAACCAGTGGGTGAGCACTTCCTTCCTAGTAAAAGGGGGGTGGGAGGGGAGGGGATGGGGGGGGTTCTCACTGTAGTTCAGATCCAACAGGCCACATCAAACAAGAGACAATCGATCAATGTCAGAGAGAGCACTGCTATGAGACACTACCGTTGTGTTGTCATTACCCTACCATGGGTCTGGGCTGTGTGGATGGATTGTTGGCAACAAATAGATGGAACAACATGTAGACATCAATTAAATGCGTTAAAATAGTGTAATCAAACAAGCTAAGACGAGGCTAATGAATTCATGAAGGAACACGGAAGAGTTTGCCACAAAGGACAGGGAATGGTTTTGGTGAAATGCTGTGGAGTCGGGGACTGTGCCCTGTAGCAGAGTATTATGAAGTCCATGTTGTTCTTGTTTTATGATCCAAGGTAAATCTCTCTCAGGTGTTTTAGAGCCCATATATGATGCTGTGCTTGTAATGTTGCTGTGCCTGTAATTATGTAATCTCTTCTTAATTAACTTATTCTGTTTAGGATAGCAGATTAAAAACAACTGTTAACTCTATAATGCTCACGATTGCCTTTCTGACCAAGCACAGTTCTCCTAAAGCATAAAGCATAGGACTATTATGTATTATTGTAAATAAGCAAGGTCAGACAGTGATAGTAATCAATGTATTGCCTTTGCAGGAGGTAAACAAGATATCACATTAAGTCAACAGAAAATAATTTTCTCTCAGCTTGTGACCAAAGAACACCAGAGTGTTCAAAAGTGTCAAATATCAGAACATTCATCATGTAAAGGTCATTGGTCACAGGTCCACTTCTCCACAGTAACTGCTATATGCAATACTCATGTAATAAAAGGCAATAGACCTAATATTAATAATTATAACTTCTGTCCAGTACCTGTCAACATGTAAAACATACACAGCCCTGGGTTCCAGTCAAAATTAAGAAAGGCTAAGGAACTCCTGACCCATGTGTGGCTAATCGCTAGCCTCTCCTGCATGGCTCTCGCCTGCTTTCCTGGAGGAGCTACTCACTTTCCCTGGGCTCGGGAGTGAGAGTTTGGGCGCTGGAAATCCAGGCCTATGCCAGGCTTTGGAAAAGGCCTATGCCAGGTTGGAAAAGCACTAGGATACATACAATTGGGCCGGGAAAGACGGAGAGCTGGGAGGAACAGATACCCTTTCAGTCAGCCTGCTGATGCTGCTGGGTGGAGGACAGAGCACGAGGTGAGGAAGTGGAAGGAGAGATGTAGAGAGAAGATGTAAAGGAATAGTGTGTATGACGTTGTACCTTTCTAATACGTCTCTGCCATGCTGTTGTCATAATGTTGCATTCTTCTCAGATGCTTTACCTGAAGTGACCTTTGAGGCTGGAATGTCAACACTTAGAAAGGTAGTAATTCAATACAACTGTTCAGGTTGTGTATTAGATGTTTGTTTATTAGTTGCACATCAGTCAGCTTTCTGGAGATCATATGTACGTCTAGGGTCTGAATCTGCTGGGAAAAGCTGTCTAGATAACCCTTACGTCTCTCCATAGCTTGGTCAATACAATACGTACATGTTAGGAGAGAGGGGAAGGCAGACTGATGTGTTCCCTGTGTTCTCATAAAAGCCAGTCAATAGAAAATGTACCTTTTCCTAGGGACCAGTGTTTCCCAACATGGCCGCCTGCCTGCTGCAATATAGGTCAGGTCCTTCAGCCAGTAGCCCTCTAATGGATAATGACAGTTCAGAGTGTGTGAACTGCTGTTTGTTGTTTGTCAACAGGCGGAGCGTGTTACATTGTTAATGTTTGTTTATTGGATGGGCCGATGCCAGGATGAAAGCCCGGACCCGGACTGCAATCAGGGAGACAGCAGGACGCAGCTGGGCCCTGAGTGAGGTCATTGGATTGACTGAGGTAACGTGGCGCTGAGACACTATAGTGGGGTTGGTGGTGGGTGTAAGAGGACACATTATGTGGTCAAAGATCATCAGACATGATTGGCACTATTGTCATTACTATCTGTATCCGTCACTGTGAAGGCTCATAATATCCCGGGTGTTACAACGATGTAGTAATCCAACAATGTCCTTTTAATATGAGCACACAACACTATAAAGACATGCAACCCAAATGCTTCATACTTTCATGAACTTGAACAGAAAAAGTTGAACAGTATAGTGTTATGGATGAGTCGGAGCAGAGGAAGGGAGAGGATAACTGGACTGAAGAGATGGTCTTAAATGTGGTGACCACTAATACTGTAACCACACCCCGGTGTTTCCATCCCCTAGATTACACTAAAAGGTTTAAAGCTACAGTTTGGGATTGGGGAAGCTGTTCAATGGTAATTTCCTATAGTTTCAACCAGACACAAGACATCAACCATAATGATCTTAATGACTATTAACTGGACTTATGTATACAGTACCAGTCAAAAGTTTGCAAAGCTGTCATCAAGGCAAAGGGTGGCTACTTTGAAGAATCTCAAAAATAAAATATTTTCATTTGTTTAACTCTTTTTTTCGTTACTACATGATTCCATATGTGTTATTTCATAGTTTTGATGTCTTCACTATTATTCTACAATGTAGAAAATAGTAAAATAAAGAAAAACCCTTGAACGAGTAGGTGTGTCCAAACTCATGACAAATAAATTAAACCTTTAGTATACATTAACATTTTAGAAATTTAGTAGAAGCTCTTATCCAGAGTGATTTAGAGTAGTGTACTGGTCCCCCGTGGGAATCAAACCCACAACCCTGGCGTTGCAAGCTCCATGCTCTACCAACTGAGCCACACAGGACCACAGTTTAACATGTAGGAGGAGTTGAAAGCTGCAGGAGCAGAGCGGGTGGTCTGGATGCTGTCCTAGGTCCAGGAGGGAAGAATCCGGACTATCTACTGCTTAAGTGCGTTTGATAGTGCCACCGACGCGGGCCGCTCCCTAGGACTGTGGGGTCTCGTTTTCTTTGTGGCCGACGGGAGTAAGACATTTAAACATGTTAACCCTCGCTGCGTCCTCAGAGCTTGTGCAGACCAGCTGGCTGGAGTGTTTATGGACATATTCAATCTCTCCTTATCCCAGTCTGCGGTCCCCACTTGCTTCAAGATGTCCACTATTGTTCCTGTACCCAAGAAAGCAAAGGTAACTGAACTAAATGGTAGCCTAGTGGTAAGAGCGGTAGGCCAGTAACCGAAAGGTTGCTGGATCGAATTCCCGAGCTGACATGGTAAAAATCTGTTGTTCTGCCCCTGAGCAAGGCAGTTAACCCACTGTTCCTCGGGTGCTGTGGATGTCGATTTAAGCCAGCCCCCCGCACCACTCTGATTCAGAGGGGTTGGGTTAAATGTGGAAGACACATTTCAGTTGAAGGCATTCAGTTGTACAACTGACTAGGTATTTTCCTTTTCCTTAAATGGCTATCGACCCATAGCACTCACTTCGGTCATCATGAAGTGCTTTGAGAGGCTAGTTAAGGATCATATCACCTTACCCGACACGACTAGACCCACTGCAATTGCATACCGCCCCAGTAGATCCATGGATGATGCCATCACACTGCACACTGCCTATCCCATCTGGACAAGAGGAATACCTATGTAAGAATACTGTTCATTGACTACAGCTTAGCCTTCCACACCATAGTACGCTCCAAGCTCATCATTAAGCTTGGGTCCCTGGATCTGAACCCCGCCCTGTGCAACTGGGTCCTGGACTTCCTGACGGGCCGCCCCCAGGTGGTGAATATAGTAAACAACTCCACTATACTGATCCTTAACACAGCGGCCCCTTAAATGATGCATGCTCAGCTCCCCCCTGTACTACCCCTAAGACCCTCAAACTTTTAAAGATGCACCATTGACAGCATCCTGTCGGGCTGTATTACATCCTGGTATGGCAACTGCACCTTCCGCAACTGCAGGGCTTTCCAGAGGGTGGTGTGGTCTGCCCGACTTATCACCGGGGGCACACTGCCTGCCCTGCAGGACACATACAGCACCCAATGTCACAGGATGGCCAAAAAGATCATCAAGGACATCAACCATCCGAGCCACAGCCAGTTTGCCATGCTATCATCCAGAAGGTGAGGTCAGTACAGGTGCATTAAAGCTGGGACCGAGACACCGAAAAGCATCTATCTCAAGGCCATCAGACTGTTAAAAAGCCGGCCTCCACCCAGTACCCTGCCCTGAACTTAGTCACTGTCACTAGCCGGCCTCCACCCAGTACCCTGCCCTGAACTTAGTCACTGTCACTAGCCGGCCTCCACCCAGTACCCTGCCCTGAACTTAGTCACTGTCACTAGCCGGCCTCCACCCAGTACCCTGCCCTGAACTTAGTCACTGTCACTAGCCGGCCTCCACCCAGTACCCTGCCCTGAACTTAGTCACTGTCACTAGCCGGCCTCCACCCAGTACCCTGCCCTGAACTTAGTCACTGTCACTAGCCGGCCTCCACCCAGTACCCTGCCCTGAACTTAGTCACTGTCACTAGCCGGCCTCCACCCAGTACCCTGCCCTGAACTTAGTCACTGTCACTAGCCGGCCTCCACCCAGTACCCTGCCCTGAACTTAGTCACTGTCACTAGCCGGCCTCCACCCAGTACCCTGCCCTGAACTTAGTCACTGTCACTAGCCGGCCTCCACCCAGTACCCTGCCCTGAACTTAGTCACTGTCACTAGCCGGCCTCCACCCAGTACCCTGCCCTGAACTTAGTCACTGTCACTAGCCGGCCTCCACCCAGTACCCTGCCCTGAACTTAGTCACTGTCACTAGCCGGCCTCCACCCAGTACCCTGCCCTGAACTTAGTCACTGTCACTAGCCGGCCTCCACCCAGTACCCTGCCCTGAACTTAGTCACTGTCACTAGCCGGCCTCCACCCAGTACCCTGCCCTGAACTTAGTCACTGTCACTAGCCGGCCTCCACCCAGTACCCTGCCCTGAACTTAGTCACTGTCACTAGCCGGCCTCCACCCAGTACCCTGCCCTGAACTTAGTCACTGTCACATAGACATGGAACACTGGTCACTTTAATGATGTTTACATTCCGTTTTACTCAGTATAATACTGTATTCTAGTCAAGGCCATCCTATTCAACTATTGCTGTATATAAACTATTCTATCCTACGTATTCTACAGATATACTACATATTCTATCCACATACTGTCCATAATGTCTATACATCCCATCACACATATGTATATATTTATACTCCGGACTCCGACATTTTTCGTCCTAATATTTCTATATTTAATTCTCTAACTTAATTCCATTCTTTTACTTTGTGTGTATTGATAGATATTACCGCACTGTTGGAGCTAGCAAACAAGCATTTCGCTACACCCGCAATAACGTTTGCTAAATATTATGAGTATGCAACCAATCAAATTCGATTAGATTTGATACACAGGCTGACGTGTTATGGTACTGGCCAGAAGGGGGCGCATCAGAACATTTTTAAATGACCAGAGTGGATACAGCAGTACACGTGGTTACCTCAGGGTTAGAGGAAAGGAGGACAGAAATAGAAAGGGGTTATGGAGAAGAAGAGAAAAGTAAGAGATAAAGGAAGGTAATGAGAGAACATGAGGGTAAAAGGAGACTGTGATATATTACACGTCGTCACCTTGATACCCTCCAAACCCTCACTTCCTCACTTCCTTGGTGACTGCAGCAGACTCTACCGTCTTTATCCATTGTTTACAGTACAACACAACTGTTGACACAGAGACAGACATGCAATACCATGGAAGACAAGACATGTGACATGAGGTCATGTCATATACACTGTATTTAGTGGCCTACATTACAATAATGTTATTTCATGTATATGTTGATCTTGGTCCTCTGACCTTTATCTAATCAAATCAAATTGTATTGCAGGCAAACAATGTAAACAGGTAAAAAATTAACAAAAGACAGTGTCTCAGAATCTGGTTGTGAAATTGGTTTTGAATGAATGAATGGGACATGTCCCCTATATGTGTGTGTGGTTGTGTGTTTTTGAGAATTGTATAAAATGTGGTTGTGTTCAGTTGTGTTACGGTCTACAAAAATATGTAGAGTATGTTGAGCTGTGAATGTGTATGTATTTGTATACAGTATACATGTGTAGGTGGGGAGTATGAGGAGTGTGAGTAGGTTAACACTGACACAGAGGACAGGGAGAGGAAGCCAAACACAGAGCATTCTTTGAAGTGGAGAACAGGGTAATGCTGCTATTGTCAGGGAGTTTTTCAATAAACACTAGCTAGAATCTGGGGGGTGGAGAGGGTGGGTGGGAGGGTACAACTATACTGCTTTCTCTATGGGAGGAGGGAGATTGGGCAGGGACTTACACAATGGTCTTCAAGTGTTTGAAGTGCATTTTTGGGTGGGGGGGTGCATACGTACGTGTGTGTGTGTGTGCTATGGAATCTCTAGATTTTCAGGGGTTAAGGAGGGGATCTCTTCATCATCCACCTGCACTGAGAGGCTAGACGGGGTGTTAATAGGGTAGAGGGTGTCAGGGCAGGGGGCCAGAGGAAGACCATCATATTAGGGATATGAGGTAGTGTGTCAACCAGGAAGGGACTCTGTGTGTGTGTGTGTGTGTGTGTGTGTGTGTGTGTGTGTGTGTGTGTGTGTGTGTGTGTGTGTGTGTGTGTGTGTGTGTGTGTGTGTGTGTGGCACACAGAGGTGCAAATTGAGGTCAGATTCAGCAAGTAGCCTCAAGCTTTGATCCTTAAACTGGGCTGGATGAAAGACATCCTGCTTCCCTCGCCTATATGAATGAGAGAGCGAGAGGACAGAGAGAGCAAGAGGACAGAGGGAAAGGGAGAGAGACAGAAGAGGAGAGCGGTTTGAGACTGAGAAAGAAGAAAAAGAAAGAGTGATGGAAGGAGAGAGAGAAGAATGTTTCTTTCTCACAATGTTGTTCAGTATCAAAATGTAGCTCTTTTGTTTCCTCACACACTCTCCATGGATAATCTGTTAGTTTCATCTCCCTCTGCACTGCCAAACTCTGATCCCTTCTTCGCCCACGCGTTTGTGTAAATCACCCCTTTTTTTCCTGCTAATATAAATCCTGATGGGCTCTATCAACACTCTGTCTACCTCCTTTCTCTTTATCTATCTATCCCTCCCCCTCTCTTTTTGTGTTCCTCTGTGGTCCAGTGTGTGTGATATTTAAATCTGAACCTTGATCCACCCACGACCTGTAAGAGGCACGGTCCAAACCCTGAAGCCTTCCTCGGTGTGTGTGTGTGTGTGTGTGTGTGTTTTTTTTTAGGGGATAGATCAGCTTAATACTGCAGATAGATTGTGGCTTCCATCAATGTACTTATCTGCATCATTTCCAATCCCCCATATATATTTTTTGTAAATATACAGTACCAGTCAAAAGTTGACACCTACTCAATCAAGGGTGTTTCTTTATTTTTACTATTTTCTACATTGTAGAATGATAGTGAAGACATCAAAACTATGAAATGTCTATATATATATATATATATATATATACACTGCTCAAAAAAATAAAGGGAACACTAAAATAACACATCCTAGATCTTATTAAATACTTTTTTCTTTACATAGTTGAATGTGCTGACAACAAAATCACACAAAAATTATCAATGGAAATCAAATTTATCAACCCATGGAGGTCTGAATTTGGAGTCACACTCAAAATTAAAGTGGAAAACCACACTACAGGCTGATCCAACTTTGATGTAATGTCCTTAAAACAAGTCAAAATGAGGCTCAGTAGTGTGTGTGGCCTCCACGTGCCTGTATGACCTCCCTACAACGCCTGGGCATGCTCCTGATGAGGTGGCGGATGGTCTCCTGAGGGATCTCCTCCCAGACCTGGACTAAAGCATCCGCCAACTCCTGGACAGTCTGTGGTGCAACGTGGCGTTGGTGGATGGAGCGAGACATGATGTCCCAGATGTGCTCAATTGGATTCAGGTCTGGGGAACGGGCGGGCCAGTCCATAGCATCAATGCCTTCCTCTTGCAGGAACTGCTGACACACTCCAGCCACATGAGGTCTAGCATTGTCTTGCATTAGGAGGAACCCAGGGCCAACCACACCAGCATATGGTCTCACAAGGGGTCTGAGGATCTCATCTCGGTACCTAATGGCAGTCAGGCTACCTCTGGCGAGCACATGGAGGGCTGTGCGGCCCCCCAAGGAAATGCCACCCCACACCATGACTGACCCACCGCCAAACCGGTCATGCTGGAGGATGTTGCAGGCAGCAGAACGTTCTCCACGGCGTCTCCAGACTCTGTCACGTCTGTCACATGTGCTCAGTGTGAACCTGCTTTCATCTGTGAAGAGCACAGGGCGCCAGTGGCGAATTTGCCAATCTTGGTGTTCTCTGGCAAATGCCAAACGTCCTGCACGGTGTAGGGCTGTAAGCAAAACCCCCACCTGTGGACGTCGGGCCCTCATACCACCCTCATGGAGTCTGTTTCTGACCGTTTGAGCAGACACATGCACATTTGTGGCCTGCTGGAGGTCATTTTGCAGGGCTCTGGCAGTGCTCCACCTGCTCCTCCTTGCACAAAGGCGGAGGTAGCGGTCCTGCTGCTGGGTTGTTGCCCTCCTACGGCCTCCTCCACGTCTCCTGATGTACTGGCCTGTCTCCTGGTAGCGCCTCCATGCTCTGGACACTACGCTGACAGACACAGCAAACCTTCTTGCCACAGCTCGCATTGATGTACCATCCTGGATGAGCTGCACTACCTGAGCCACTTGTGTGGGTTGTAGACTCCGTCTCATGCTACCACTAGAGTGAAAGCACCGGCAGCATTCAAAAGTGACCAAAACATCAGCCAGGAAGCATAGGAACTGAGAAGTGGTCTGTGGTCACCACCTGCAGAACCACTCCTTTATTGGGGGTGTCTTGCTAATTGCCTATAATTTCCACCTTTTGTCTATTCCATTTGCACAACAGCATGTGAAATTTATTGTCAATCAGTGTTGCTTCCTAAGTGGACAGTTTGATTTCACAGAAGTGTGATTGACTTGGAGTTACATTGTGTTGTTTAAGTGTTCCCTTTATTTTTTTGAGCAGTGTATATATTCATTCATTGATTCTTGAAGAATATGACATAAATGACTCATGAGCTTAGTTCAACTGTCCTCTATCTACGAGAACCCAAAATATAAGCTTGTTTTTCTCCAATGTTTGTAAACATTGTAAATGTAAACATACACGGCATAGCCTCATAACCTGGTTAAAACAATTCATTTTGATATCATGGATGGTCAGTCCTTGCATCCATAGCTCTGTTCATTAATCTTAGAGTAGTTACATTTCTCCAGCCCCATCCTTCAGCTTTTTACCGAAACAGGCAGGAGCGACCGTTTTGTTATTGTTTCATCTGTAGATTTGCCCTTTAAACAGCTGCATATTGTCAAGATATCAAAGTGTCACCAACAAAAAGGTAAACAATAGGCCGAGAGCAAATGCAGCATATGGCATACATTTTTCACATTTAAGTAGCACTTTTCAGTAGTAAACAGTAAACAACAGAGTAGGGCTGGCTAATAAGTCATTAGTTTCAAATCAATACATTTTTATTGGTCACGTACCCATGGTTAGCAGATGTTAATGCGAGTGTAGCGAAATGCTTGTGCTTCTAGTTTCGACAATGCAGTAATATCTAACAATTTCCCAACAACTACCTAATACACACACATCTTAAAGGGGTGGATGAGAATATGTACATATGAGTATATGGATGAGCGATGGCTGATCGGCTTAGGCAAGGGGCAATAGATGGTATAAAATAGAGTATATACATTTGAGTATGAGTAATGTAAGATATGTAAACACTATTAAAGTGTCATTGTTTAAAGTGACTCATGATCCATTTATTAAAGTGGCAGTGATTGGGTCTCAATGTAGGCAGTAGCCTCTGAGTTAGTTTTTCAGTCTCTCGGTCCCAGCTTTGATGCACCTGTACTGACCTCGCCATCTGGATGGTAGCGGTGTGAACAAGCAGTGGCTCGGGTGGTTGTTGTCCTTGATGATCTTTTTGGCCTTCCTGTGACACCGGGTGCTGTAGCTGTCCTGGAGGGCAGGTAGTTTGCCCCCGGTGAAGCGTTGTGTAGACCGCACCACCCTCTGGAGAGCCTTGCGGTTGAGGGCGGTGCAGTTGCCGTACCTGGTTGTGATACAGCCTGACAGGATGCTCTCAATTGTGCATCCGTAAAAGTTTGTCAGGGTTTTGGGTGACAAGTCAAATTTCTTTTGGGGTTATGCTCAGGTAAAACAATTTGGCTAGTCTATACTTCAATATTTCCAAGTCCTATTCTTAAAGATCAAGGGGTATAACATGTATTGGAATGACTGGAATTCTGATAGACTTTGGTTTTTAATGTAAAGTTACAGTTTAATCGTATTATAATATGTAGTAAAAAACCGATGGGTTAGAAGAAGCTTACATAACCAACCCATAAAGTAAAATGTAACATCCATATATGGCCAGCAATGTACACTTTAACATTGATTTATCCTGCAATAGATGTCATTCAAACATACATGTTTATTCTAATGCCTCTTAATAAAGGGGGAAGTCATCTAAAAGTAACTGAATGTAATCCGGTTACATTACTGAGTTTGGATAATCCCAAAATTATGTTACTGATTACAATTTTGGACAGGTAACTAGTAACTGATTACATTTTAGAAAGTAACCTACCCAACTCTGGCTATGAATGCCTCATATCCTCTAATATCAATATTCTGGATGGAATAGGGCAGGAACAATAGGCGAAATCTCAATATAAATTGTGTTCCAGGTGTGGGTTCCAGGCGTGTGTTCCCCCCGGCTGTTCAATGCTCTCAGGGCAGCAGCCCTCTGGCTCCCAGTCTGGCAGCGTGACTGGCTTTTATGGGAACACTGGTTGATAAGTCTCTTCCTTCTTCCTCTCTTTCAGTTTCTCTCTCCTGCTCTCTCGCCCTCTCCCTCTCTCCCTTTCTCTGCCACTCTCTCTATCCACAGTTTGAGCCCTAGGCTGGGCTGGAGCACTTCAAAGCTTTGGAGCTTTTTCAGTGGTAAGAACAGAGACATACGGAACACACATGACGGGATGGAACAATAGTCTCATATAAAATAGAGCAATAGAACAAAGCAAGTTTGTGTGTGTGGGGGGGGTGCAGGGGTAGGGCATTTTCATGTGTTTGACATTGACCCTCTGGCTGCAGGTGTGTGTGTGCGTGCGTGGCAGGTGACCATGTCCTTAGACTGAAAGTCTGATCAGAACACACTATTAGAAACAGTGGGAGGATGCAAATGATGTCTTTGTAATATAAAACGGTCCAACGGACAAATCAGACAGATAATCTGAAGCTGATCTCCTGTCCTGGGAATAACTGAGCCAATCTAACACACTATCAACTCTCATAACACTCATACACACACTTATATACACACACACATATTCTTACACACTCATACATACATATACACACACAATCGCACGCACGCACGCACACACACAGGCACAGACACACACTCATACTGAAAGAAGGACAGATACAGTGAGCTCCAAAAGTATTGTTGTTGTTTTGGCTCTGTACTCCAGCACTTTGGATTTGAAATTAAACAATGACTATGAGGTTAAAGTGTTTTTTCATCCATTTCGGGTGAACCATTTAGAAATTACAGCACTTTTTGTTTCATAGTTTTTGTTTCACCCCCATTTTAGGGAAATTCACTTATGTGTATTAAAGTAGTCAGAAGTTTAGTATTTGGTCCCATATTCCTAGCACACAATGATTACATCAAGCTTGTGACTCTACATACTTGTTGCATGAATTTGCTGTTTGTTTTAGTTGTGTTTCAGATTATTTTGTGCCCAATAGAAATGAATGGTAAATGCATTAATGTGGATGCTACCATAATTACGGATAGTTCTGAATGATTTGTGAATAATGATGAGTGAGAAAGTTACAGATGCACAAATATCATACCCCCAAGTCATGCTAACTTCCCCTGTTATTGTAATGGTGAGAGGTTAGCATGTCTTGGGGTATGATATTTATGGGTCTAACTTTCTCACTCATCATTATTCACGATTCATTCAGGATTATCTGTAATCATGGTAGTATCCACATTACTGTAGAAGGGTTTAGGAACATTCTATTCTTAATTACAATAAAAGTGACTCCACAATACATTATTTACCATTCATTTCTATTGGGCACAAAATAATCGGAAACACAACCAAAACAAGTCAATACAATTGTCAATACAAGCTTGATGTAGTCATTGCGTGCTATGAATATGCCAATGGAAAGGTGGCATCCTATGATGGTGCCACGTTGAAAGTCACTGAGTTCTTTGGTATGGCCATTCTACTGTCAATGTTTGTCTATGGAGATTGCATGGCGGTGTGCTAAATTTGATACACCTGTTAGCAACGGGTGTGGCTGAAATATCCGAATCCATTCATTTGAAGGGGTGTCCACATACTTTTGTGTATATATAGTGTATCTCTAGCTTAAACTGATAGATTTTGATGAGGATGTTGTATTATGCTAATTCGATTAGGGGGTTATACTTTGCCCTTAATGAAATCGTAACTTTTGTGTTGGTGTATGAAGGTTGATAACATTCTGCAACCAGGCAGGTCACCCGTGATACAAGTCCGTATTCGATGTCCATCCATGTCTCAGGACGTCGGGAGATGATGTGGAAACTGGCCACTAGAACCAAAACAGTGAGCGCTGTTACCTTCAAGTAGGCTTTTATTTTGCTAGGGCATTGTGGACGGGGATGGTGGATGGGCGTAAGCATCTGCCTCTGGTTCCAAAGAGCCAAAGGTTGCATGTTCGAATCCAGTGATATAACGTTTTTTGAAGCATATCCCAAACATTAACCGTTATCTTAACCATTCTGAGTTGACGCCTAACCTTAAGAATTCAGAGTTAATGCCTAAACCTAACATTGGAACGACACAGAGAAGTAACCAAACACTTCAAAATTTGAGGTTTGGAACAACTTCGAAATTTTACATTTGAGAAACATGGATGAACGTCTAATTCTGACGTGAGACTGTGAGAGCTTGTTACTGTAACTTTACAGTGAGCTCCAAAAGTATTGGGACAGTGACACATTTTTGTTGTTTTGGTTCTGTACTCCAGCACTTTGGATTTGAAATGACACAATGACTGAGGTTAAAGTGCAGACTTTCAGCTTTAATTTGAGGGTATGTTCACTATTTGTACATAGATCCCCCCCATTTTAGGGGACAAAAAATATTGGGCCAAGTTTACTTATGAGTATTAAAGTAGTAAAAAGTTCATAGCGGCAAGCATTCCAGCCGATGCTTGGCATTGCGCATGGTGATCTTAGGCTTGTGTGCGGCTGCTCTGCCATGGAAACCCATTTCATGAAGCTCCCGACAAACAGTTATTGTGCTGACATTGCCTCCAGAGGCAGTTTGTAACTATGTAGTGATGGTTGCAACCGAGGACAGACAATTTTGACGCGCTTCAGCACTCAGCGGTCCCGTTCTGTGAGCTTGTGTGGCCTACCACTTTGCTTCTGAGCCGTTGTTGCTCCTAGACGTTTCCACTTCACAATAACAGCACTTACAGTTGACCAGGGCAGCTCTAGCAGGGCAGAAATTCAATGAACTGACTTGTTGGAAAAGTGGCATCTGTTGAAAGTCACTGAGCTCTTCAGTATGAACCATTCTACTGCCAATGTTTGTCTATGGAGATTGCATGGCTGTGTGCTCGATTTTATACACCTGTCAGCAACGGGTGTGGATGAAATAGCCAAATCCACATACTTTTGGCCATGTAGTGTATCTGTAGTTCCATGTAGTGAATAAGTTATTCAATGTGTTTGTATAGGCTAATAGCAGTAAGGTCAAATACAATTTTCAAGGGGTCTTAAAATTCAAAATCAAATGGCAAAATGATCCTTGGTATGACCTTCTTAAAACAATTCCATATAGCTTAGTAGAAGCCCCCCCCCCCTCCCTCAGCTTAGACAGGGCTTTGACTTTTATGGGGAAAAAATACAAAATACAAAATCTCTGCCCAATGGAAAAATTTGTGGAATTGCATAGAATTTGTCACAAAATTGGAGGGCACAGCCAAATCTCGCTTAGGGCCCCCAAAAGGCTAGAGCCGGCCCTAGTCATACCACACCGTAACAGGAAAGACAGTAGCAGAACAGTATCAGGTCCACAGGTTTTATTTGTGTTGGAGGTTGGAACAGAGCAGGAACTATTTTTTATGGTGTGGGTGCATGTGGGATGGAGATCTAGAGCACTAGGAAAATCAATCCTTCCCTTCTATACTTTTAATTGCTTTACCCCCTCCCCTCATTCTGTTGAACAGGAAATGTAATTTGAGGCATTTGCATTGGTTAATATGTTTCATAAGCACAACAATAAGAGCATCATTACAGGGTAACAATTTCCTCAACCCACATTCATCATGGCAAGTGTTCAGCCAGCATCCACTGGCACACACACACACACACACAGGCAGGTATGCACACACACACATAAATGCATGCAACCACACGTGTGCGCACACACACGCAAGCATGCAGGCACATACACACACACACACACTGCACCCGCTGCAACATCCTCCCCCACCCTCTCTCACCCACACATTGCCCGAACATGCAGAGACAAAGCTCTGAGTATGGGGTAATGAAAACACACCTATATGCTAAAGAAAAGCACACACACAAGCATTTGATCCCTTCTACCTGGTATGTATATTTAACTCTGTCAACAACTTCACAAACGCAGACGTAAACACTCTTAAGATACAGTATAGTATTAGATCAATCATACACGGTTACAATCACTGCATACACATACACAACTGTTTTGATACCCCCCCCCCCCCCCCACACACACACACTGACTGATTGAAGAGCTCTGCTGCGGCTCGTTTTTATTATCGCTCAGTCTCCACCCAGAGAATGGCGGGGCGCGAGACCGGTGTGTTGAGGGGAGGTTTCTTAGATGTAGTAGAACATGTCATCCAACCTGTTTAGAGCGATAATGAGCTGACAGTTGGATTGTTATCAAGGTGAGGAAACAAAGGCATCATTCTGACACGTCAAAGAGCTGGGATCTAACATGGAATCAGTGATTGAGAAACGCCCCATAAAACATGACATAACTCACTGATCTCGGATCAGCTTAAAGACATATGGCTGAGAAAGGCTGACACCTCAGGAGACCGTTAACTGTTCTGAAGTTAGCCTTAAATACTGGGATGATACTGGCTCCTGAGATGCATCATCAGAGTGGGACGTAGCAGCTGATTCACTCCCTAACCCCACCCATTGGCGCAACCCCTAGGACCTCTTGGTCCTAGGCATTCGATATTGGAGATACTGTATAACTTTCTGTTTCTCTCGAGTACTTTGATTTCTCTCTCTTTCGTTCTCTCTCTTTCTCTTTCATTCTCTCTTTCTCTCTTTCTCTCTCTCTCTCTCTCTCTGGGAGGAGAGACTGTGTGGTCTCGTCGGTCTCCTGCTATTAGTTTGTTTATAGAAGTTAAAGCTGAGTACTGCTGACTGCCTGAGGCCAGCATTCCAATATAGTGCCTCATACACGCTCATACAGGCGCTCTCTCTCTCTCTCTCTCTCTCTCTCTCTCTCTCTCTCTCTCTCTCTCTCTCTCTCTCTCTCTCTCTCTCTCTCTCTCTCTCTCTCTCTCTCTCTCTCTCTCTCTCTCTCTCTCTCTCTCTCTCTCTCTCTCTCTCTCTCTCTCTCTCTCTCTCTCTCTCTCTCTCTCTCTCTCTCTCTCTCTCTCTCTCTCTCTCTCTCTCTCTCTCTCTCTCTCTCTTTTCCCATTTCTCCCTATACCATCATTTCATTAATCTATTCTACTGTCTGTATATCTGTGAATGACAGCCAGAGGGGTTTGGTGTGGTTGTATTGGGGTGGCGGTCTCAACGTCCATTCTGTGGTCAGCGTCACCCTGTCATCGTTAGAGAACAGAACTCTCACTGAGATTGACAAGTGTGTTCAAAACTAGCTGTTACATGTGTATTTGAATGTACAGGAGAGATTTCTCACAAAGATAAGAACCCCCTCCTCACGTTCCTGACACTAATCTGTGTGTGTGTGTCCAGTTTGTGTGTACAGGTGACTCATCCCTTACTCACCTAAACCAACTGTCAAACAGGTCTGGTTCAGAACAGGACAGGGGAATCCTCAACGTTAATCAATCTAACTGCCTGTCAATCAGAGTGATGACTGGACACAATTATAGTGATATTCCAAGCGACGGTTACTAATATTTAAATACACACCCATACACACACAGTGGTTACTGTATTTTTTACATACACACCCATACACACACAAAGGTTACTGATATTTAAATACACACCCATACACACACAAAGGTTACTGATATTTAAATACACACCCATACACACACAGAGGTTACTGATATTTAAATACACACCCATACACACACAAAGGTTACTGATATTTAAATACACACCCATACACACACAAAGGTTACTGATATTTAAATACACACCCATACACACACAAAGGTTACTGATATTTAAATACACACCCATACACACACAGAGGTTACTGATATTTAAATACACACCCATACACACACAAAGGTTACTGATATTTAAATACACACCCATGCACACACAAAGGTTACTGATATTTAAATACACACCCATGCACACACAAAGGTTACTGATATTTAAATACACACCCATACACACACAAAGGTTACTGATATTTAAATACACACCCATACACACACAAAGGTTACTGATATTTAAATACACACCCATACACACACAAAGGTTACTGATATTTAAATACACACCCATACACACACAAAGGTTACTGATATTTAAATACACACCCATACACACACAAAGGTTACTGATATTTAAATACACACCCATACACACACAAAGGTTACTGATATTTAAATACACACCCATACACACACAAAGGTTACTGATATTTAAATACACACCCATACACACACAAAGGTTACTGATATTTAAATACACACCCATACACACACAAAGGTTACTGATATTTAAATACACACCCATACACACACAAAGGTTACTGATATTTAAATACACACCCATACACACACAAAGGTTACTGATATTTAAATACACACCCATACACACACAAAGGTTACTGATATTTAAATACACACCCATACACACACAAAGGTTACTGATATTTAAATACACACCCATACACACACAAAGGTTACTGATATTTAAATACACACCCATACACACACACAAAGGTTACTGATATTTAAATACACACCCATACACACACACAAAGGTTACTGATATTTAAATACACACCCATACACACACACAAAGGTTACTGATATTTAAATACACACCCATACACACACAAAGGTTACTGATATTTAAATACACACCCATACACACACAAAGGTTACTGATATTTAAATACACACCCATACACACACAAAGGTTACTGATATTTAAATACACACCCATACACACACAAAGGTTACTGATATTTAAATACACACCCATACACACACAAAGGTTACTGATATTTAAATACACACCCATACACACACAAAGGTTACTGATATTTAAATACACACCCATACACACACAAAGGTTACTGATATTTAAATACACACCCATACACACACAAAGGTTACTGATATTTAAATACACACCCATACACACACAAAGGTTACTGATATTTAAATACACACCCATACACACACAAAGGTTACTGATATTTAAATACACACCCATACACACACAAAGGTTACTGATATTTAAATACACACCCATACACACACACAAAGGTTACTGATATTTAAATACACACCCATACACACACACAAAGGTTACTGATATTTAAATACACACCCATACACACACACAAAGGTTACTGATATTTAAATACACACCCATACACACACAAAGGTTACTGATATTTAAATACACACCCATGCACACACAAAGGTTACTGATATTTAAATACACACCCATACACACACAAAGGTTACTGATATTTAAATACACACCCATACACACACAAAGGTTACTGATATTTAAATACACACCCATACACACACAAAGGTTACTGATATTTAAATACACACCCATACACACACAAAGGTTACTGATATTTAAATACACACCCATACACACACAAAGGTTACTGATATTTAAATACACACCCATACACACACAGAGGTTACTAATATTTAAATACACACCCATACACACACCGAGGTTACTGATATTTAAATACACACCCATACACACACAAAGGTTACTAATATTTAAATACACACCCATACACACACAGAGGTTACTAATATTTAAATACACACCCATACACACACCGAGGTTACTGATATTTAAATACACACCCATACACACACAAAGGTTACTGATATTTAAATACACACCCATACACACACAGAGGTTACTGATATTTAAATACACACCCATACACACACAAAGGTTACTGATATTTAAATACACACCCATACACACACAAAGGTTACTGATATTTAAATACACACCCATACACACACAAAGGTTACTGATATTTAAATACACACCCATACACACACAAAGGTTACTGATATTTAAATACACACCCATACACACACAAAGGTTACTGATATTTAAATACACACCCATACACACACAAAGGTTACTGATATTTAAATACACACCCATACACACACAAAGGTTACTGATATTTAAATACACACCCATACACACACAAAGGTTACTGATATTTAAATACACACCCATACACACACAAAGGTTACTGATATTTAAATACACACCCATACACACACAGAGGTTACTGATATTTAAATACACACCCATACACACACAAAGGTTACTGATATTTAAATACACACCCATACACACACAAAGGTTACTGATATTACAATCCGTTGTCTATTCCTGTTGAAACATCAACTACCAAACAGAAAACGCACAACTCGAAGTTCAACATATCTAACATAATAAACAGCGCAAAGACAACACTGATAATATTGTTTTAAACATTTTGAATCGTTGTCTCGAAGTGTGTGTCTTTGTTTTAGTCATTATTATAATGTAACTGCTACATTTCTTCAGTTTGTGTAAACTGTGAAACATCCATTTCAGAACAGATTGAAGATGGAGAATAGAAACTGTGTTAGTAAGTATGGGAGCAGAGATACATAATGTCTACAGGGTCTGATCAGAGTCAATGGTGATTTCATCCACCGGCTGAGAGAAGTAAACTGGATTGTTTTGTACGGTAATAAGGTTGTCATTTTCCCTGCTCTTTCTCTTTGTCTGGAGTTTTTATGGGGTACAGTTTTGAAGTGCTTATCATTCCAGGTGTTACACAGATCATGTTGACTTTTGTTTGGATTTAAAATAGAGCTGGTTTTAAATGGGAACACACCTTAGTGTTGGGTTGCGTTCCAAATGGCACCCTATTACCTATGTAATACACTACTTTGGGACTCTGGTCGAAGTAGTGCACTACATAGGGAATAGGGTGCCATTTGGGACTTAGCCTTGTGGAGTAATGGACAGTCTTTATCTAATTTAAACAGCTCAGGTGTTTTAATGAGAGGCCTGTCTGTTCTGTTCACACCTAGAAACAGATGAGATAAACAAAAATATAACTAAACAGTAAAGCTTAAATCTTATGTTACTGTACAAAACATTTAGGACACCTGTTCTTTCCATGACATAGACTGACCAGGTTAATACAGATGAAAGCTATGTATGATTTGTTATTGATGTCACCTGTTAAATCCACTTCAGTCAGTGTAGTCAGTGTAGATGGGGAGGAGACAGCTAAAAAAAAATGTTTAAGCCTTGAGACAATTGAGACATGGATTGAGTATGTGTGCAGTACAGAGGGTGAACGGGCAAGACAAAAGAGTGCCTTTGAATGGGTAATGGTAGTAGGTGCCAGGCGCACCGGTTTGGGACAAGAACTGCAACACTGCTAGGTTTTTCACGCTTAACAGTTTCCCATGTGTATCAAGAATGGTCCAACACTCAAAGCACATCCAGACAATTTGGCTCACCTTTGGCTCCCGAGTGGCGCAGTGGTCTAAGACACTGTATCTCAGTGCAAGAGGTGTCACTGCAGTACCTGGTTCGAATCCAGGCTGCATCACATCCGGTCATGATTGGGAGTCCCATAGGGCGGTGCACAATTGGCCCAGCATCATCCGGGTTTGGCCGGGGTAGGCCGTCATTGTAAATGAGAATTTGTTCTTAACTGACTTGCCTAGTTAAATAAAGGTTAAAATAAAAAATAAATAAAAACTGTGGGAAGCATTGGAGTCATGATCCCTGTAGACACCTTGGTCCATGCCCTGACCAATTGAGGCTGTTGTGAGGGCAAAAGGGGGGTGAAACTGAATATTAGGAAGGTGTTCTTAATGTTTTGTACACTCAGTGTATACACACATTACACTGTACCTAATTGAGTCACAAACTATTAGTCTGATAAAGTATAAGAAATCAGTGGGAAATGTGTGAGTGTGCATGCCTGGGTGTACAACAGTTAGAATCTAAACTGAATACTCCTCCCCACCTGATTTAAAATGACGTTATAATAGCTATTTGTTAATTTCGCATTCCTTTGCATTATCGTACATTAGGTATACCAATTTGAAAAACAATAGGACATTTAATCACGTAACCACTTAATCTAAAGTCGTGCCATCCCCCAGAGGTACGGGAGGGCTCCACCCTCTTTATGCACCAATGTTTTAATTGTCATTAAACACCCATAAAGCTGTCATCAGATGTAGGTTAATGGCAGCACTTAGTCAACCTCACAAAGCAGAGAAACAGACAGGTTGGCCACACCCAACACTAATAGTCTAATGTAAAGAGCCACCGTAATCTCCGAACCCTTCGCCACGTACAGTCTATTCTAAATGGAATAGTTTCCTCATGCCACGATGGCTACTGATTTGCTGCGTAGATACAGGCCAAGTCTTGTTCAGTGACTGCCACAGCAGGCACTGAGTGGTGTAAAAGGGGCTGTTTCAGAAGTCTAGTTGAATCACACGTGTGAATGACAGCCATTCTAAATTGACCTGCTGTGGTATGGCCTACAGTTCAGCTCTTGCCCAAGTCTCTACTGTTCTCCTGTCCTCATAAACTCTGGTATACATGTACTCATCTCTACAGTAACCTTCCCTCTGTTATACTATACTGCTCAGTCTCCTTTGTGAGAACCATAGCGCACGTTTGCAAATAACTGTGCATTGTAACTCCATACATCTATAGATGTGTATGTTTGTATACACAGGCCCTTATTGGGTCACACCCACATAAACTGCCACCCATACACAGCGCTGATGAAGTGTTGGGGACTGTTTACACAGCAACAGTAGTTGTATGGCGTTGTCAGGTGTCACAAAACCACCCAAAAGTTTCCCTCCCAGGACTATTCCAAAACACTCCCACCACCAGCCATTTTGGATCCCTCTGATGTCTCTCATAGCACTATGTCATTAGGAAGTTAAAGGAAATTACCCGGGAGGACTTCAAGACTGTTGGAAAAAATGTTGAAAATACAACTGAAGCATAGGCAAAAGTGTCTAACCATGCTGCAACTGACTTCAACCCTTGAGAAAATGTGATCATATCATAGTACTGAGTGTACTGTGCTCTAATGTTCAGATCAATTCATCAACAAACAGATGCAAAGTACTTTTCTGTCACTGATATCTGTGGTATCACCATGAGTTCATGGTTTTCAGAATAGAAGAACCATAACGTATAAGCACAATACAGACAGGTGGTTTGAATGACTCATAAACTGAATTCGCCTCGGAGACATCTCTCTCTGAGCCGCCTTCTCTGATGAACAATTACAGACTTCTATGTTTAGGAGCCTTTTATGTACAGTACCAGTCAAAAGTTTGGACAACCTACTCATTCAAGGGTTTTTCTTTATTTGTACTGTTTTCTACATTGTAGAATAATAGTGAAGACATCAAAACTATGAAATAACACATGGAATCATGTAGTAACCAAAAAAGTGTTACACAAATCGAAATATATATATTATATTTGAGATTTTTCAAAGAAGCCACCCTTTGCCTTGATGACCGCTTTGCACACTCTTGGCATTCTTGCAACCAGCTTTATGAGGTAGTCTGGAATGCATTTCAATTAACAGGTGTGCCTTGTTAAAATTAAATTTGTGGAATTTCTTTCCTTCTTCATGCGCATGAGACAATCAATGATGTGACAAAGTAGGAGTGGTATACAGAAGATAGCCCTATTTGGTAAAACAGCTCATTATTGATTCTGTTTCTGTGTTTCATGTCTGTACGCTACTCGTGTTTCTTGTTTTGTTCCGTGTTCTGTTATTTATTAAATTCACTCCCTGTACTTGCTTCCCAATTCTTAGCGTACACGTTACACCTCCAGGCTGTATAAAGGCTATTTGACCAAGAAGGAGAGTGATGGAGTGCTGCATCAGATGACCCGGCCTCCACAATCACCCGACCTCAACTCAATTGAGATGGTTTGGGATAAGTTGGACCGCAGAGTGAAGGAAAAGCAGCCAACAAGCGCTCAGCATATGTGGGAACTCCTTCAAGACTGTTGGAAAAGCATTCCTCATGAAGCTGGTTGAGAGAATGCCAAGAGTGTGCAAAGCTGTCAAGGCAAATGGTGGCTTCTTTGAAGAATCTCAAATATAAAATATATTTTGATTTGTTGAACACTTTTTTGGTTACTACATGATTCCATATGTGTTATTTCATAGTTTTTATGTCTTCACTATTATTCTACAATGTAGAAAACAGTACAAATAAAGAAAAACCCTTGAATGAGAAGGTGTGTCCAAACTTTTGGTCCATGTCAAGTCCTCGGTGATATGGAGGCCAAGGAACTTTAAAACTGCTGATTCTCTCTACTGCAGTCCCGTTGATGTGGATTGGAGCATTTTGTTTTGCTGACGTAAAGGGAGAGGTTGTTGTCCTGGCACCACAATGCCAGTTCACTTATCTCCTCCCTATAGGCTGAATCGTCGTTTTTGGTTATCAGGCCTACTACCGTGGTGTCGTCAGCTAACTTAATGATGGAGTTGGTGTCTTGCAAAGCCACGCAGTCATGGGTGAACAGTGAGTGCAGCAGAGGGCTGAGGACACAGGGAGTGCAGCAGAGGGTTGAGGACACAGCCCTGTGTTAAGAGTCAGTTTGGCTCTTAACACACAGCCTGTGGTCTGCCCGTCATGAAGTCCAGAATCCAGTTGCAAAGGGTAGTGTGTGTGTTGTGTAATAATTCTGGGAGTGGATCTTTTGGATGGTTTTGTGACGCTTTCATCATATCCAGATTGATCCCTTGTCCCCCTAGGGATGGTAAATACATATTGTATGTATCAAACCCTGTTACTGCCACAGCTATTTAAAACTATTTAAAACCATGTTACTGACACAGCTATTTAAAACCCTGTTACTGACACAGCTATTTAAAACTCTAATGCCACAGCTATTTAAAACCCTGTTACTGACACAGCTACTTAAAACCCTGTTACTGCCACAGCTATTTAAAACCCTGTTACTGACACAGCTATTTAAAACCCTGTTACTGACACAGCTACTTAAAACCCTGTTACTGCCACAGCTATTTAAAACCCTGTTACTGACACAGCTATTTAAAACCCTGTTACGGACACAGCTATTTAAAACCCTGTTACTGAAACAGCTATTTAAAACCCTATTACTGACACAGCTATTTAAAACCCTGTTACTGACACAGCTATTTAAAACCCTGTTACGGACACAGCTATTTAAAACCATGTTACTGACACAGCTATTTAAAACCCTATTACTGACACAGCTATTTAAAACCCTGTTACTGACACAGCTATTTAAAACCCTGTTACTGACAAAGCTACTTAACATCTTGTTACTGACACAGCTACTTAAAACCTTGTTCCTGCCAGAGCTGCTGAAAACCATTTTACTGCCACAGCTATTTAAAACCATGTTACTGCCACAGCTATTTAAAACCATGTTACTGCCACAGCTACTTAACCCTGTTACTGACACAGCTACTTAACCTTGTTACTGCCACAGCTATTTAAAACCATGTTACTGCCGCAGCTATTTAAAACCATGTTACTGCCACAGCTATTTAAAACCATGTTACTGCCACAGCTACTTAACCCTGTTACTGACACGGCTACTTAACCTTGTTACTGCCACAGCTATTTAAAACCCTATTGCTGATACAGCTACTTAACACCTTGTTACTGACACAGCTACTTAACATTGTTACTGATACAGCTATTTAAATCTCTTTTACTGACACAGCTAATTAAAACCATATTGCTGATACAGCTATTTAAAACCATGTTACTGCCACAGCTACTTAAAACCTTGTTACTGACACAGCTATTTAAAACCCTATTACTGCCACAGCTATTTAAAACCCTATTACTGACACAGCTATTTAAAACCCTATTACTGACACAGCTATTTAAAACCCTGTTACTGACAAAGCTACTTAACATCTTGTTACTGACACAGCTACTTAAAACCTTGTTCCTGCCAGAGCTGCTGAAAACCATGTTACTGCCACAGCTATTTAAAACCATGTTACTGCCACAGGTACTTAACCTTGTTACTGCCACAGCTATTTAAAACCCTATTGCTGATACAGCTACATAAAACACCTTGTTACTGACACAGCTACTTAACCTTGTTACTAATACAGCTATTTAAATCTCTATTACTGACACAGCTAATTAAAACCCTATTGCTGATACAGCTATTTAAAACCATGTTACTGCCACAGCTACTTAAAACCTTGTTACTGACACAGCTACTTAAAACCATGTTACTGCCACAGCTATTTAACCTTGTTACTGACATAGCTATTTAAAACCCTATTGCTGATACAGCTACTTAAAACCTTGTTACTGGCACAGCTACTTAACGTTGTTACTGACACAGCTATTTAAAACCCTATTGCTGATACAGCTACTTAAAACCTTGTTACTGACACAGCTACTTAACCTTGTTACTGCCACAGCTATTTAAAATCATGTTACTGACACAGCTACTTAAAACCTTGTTACTGACACAGCTACTTAAAACCCTGTTACTGACACAGCTACTTAACCTTGTTACTGACACAGCTATTTAAAACCATGTTACTGACACAGCTATTTAAAACCCTGTTACTGACACAGCTATTTAAAACCCTGTTACTGACACAGCTACTTAAAACCCTGTTACTGACACAGCTACTTAACCTTGTTACTGACACAGCTATTTAAAACCCTGTTACTGACACAGCTACTTAAAACCTTGTTAATGCCACAGCTACTGAAACCCCTGTTACTGACACAGCTATTTAAAATCATGTTACTGACACAGCTACTTAAAACCCTGTTACTGACACAGCTATTTAAAACCCTGTTACTGACACAGCTACTTAAAACCCTGTTACTGACACAGCTACTTAAAACCCTGTTACTGACACAGCTACTTAACCTTGTTACTGACACAGCTATTTAAAACCCTGTTACTGACACAGCTACTTAAAACCTTGTTAATGCCACAGCTACTGAAACCCCTGTTACTGACACAGCTATTTAAAATCATGTTACTGACACAGCTACTTAAAACCATGTTACTGCCACAGCTACTTAACCTTGTTACTGACACAGTTATTTAAAACCCTATTGCTGATACAGCTACTTAAAACCTTGTTACTGACACAGCTACTTAAAACCCTGTTACTGCCACAGCTACTTAAAACCCTGTTACTGCCACAGCTACTTAACATTGTTACTGACACAGCTATTTAAAACCCTATTGCTGATACAGCTACTTAAAACCTTGTTACTGACACAGCTACTTAACCTTGTTACTTAAAAACCCTGAAACAGGGGTTTCAGTAGCTGTGGCATCAACAGCTACTTAAAACCTTGTTACTGCCACATCTATTTAAAACCCTGTTTCTGCCACAGCTATTTAAAACCCTGTTACTGCCACAGCTATTTAAAACCCTATTACTGCCACAGCTATTTAAAACCCTGTTACTGCCACAGCTATTTAAAACCCTGTTACTGCCACAGCTATTTAAAACCCTGTTACTGCCACAGCTATTTAAAACCCTGTTACTGCCACAGCTATTTAAAACCCTGTTTCTGCCACAGCTATTTAAAACCCTGTTACTGCCACAGCTATTTAAAACCCTGTTACTGCCACAGCTATTTAAACCCCTGTTTCTGACACCCATAGGTTTCCCGTCATTGCGCTAACGCTAGTTACAATTGGCTCGTGAAACTACCTCTAACTTCCTTAATTCTGGACACAGAGACATAAAAAGGGTATCCACAAGTTCATCTGACTCTGGGGAAGTAGATAAAGGGCCAGTAGGGAAGTAGATAAATCATTGCCAAAATCGTGAAGTATCCCTTTAAGAGATATCTGACAGACAGGACACAATGTGTGCTTTCTGATGGTGTCAAGTCTAGTTTCCTCAATATTTCGAAAGGTGTACCGCAGGAGTCAGTATTGGGACCTGTTAAATTGTACTATTTACAGTGCATTCGGAAAGTATTCAGACCCCTTTACTTTTTCTACATTTTGTTAAATTATAGCCTTAATCTACAATGGATTAAATAGAAAATGTTCCTCATCAATCTACCTCTTAAATAGCTGTACCCTATAATGAGAAAACGACATTTTTGCACATTTATTAAAGATAAAAAAAGATTAAAACAGTATTCAGACCCTTTGCTATGAGACCCAAAATTGAGCTCAGGTGCATACTGTTTCCGCTGATCATCATTGAGATGTTTCTGCAACTTGATTGGAGTCCACCTGTGGTAAATTTAATTGATTGGACATGATTTGGAAAGGCACACACCTGTCTATATAAGGTCCAACAGTTGACAGTGCATGTCAGAACAAAAAGAAAGCCATAAGGTTGAAGCAATTTTCCATAGAGCTCAGAGACAGGATTGTGTCGAGGCACAGATCTGGGGACGGGTACCAAAGAAATTAGCATCATTGAAGGTTCCCAAGAACACAGTGGCCTCCATAATTCTTCAAAGGAATAAGTTTGTAACCACCAAGACTCTTCCTAGAGCTGGCCGCCCGGGGAGTAGGGCCTTGGTCATAGAGGTGACCAAGAACCCAATAGTCACTCTGACAGAGCTCCAGAGTTCCTCTGTGGAGATGGGAGACCCTTCCAGCACTCCACCAATCAGGCCTTTATGGTGGAGTGGCCAGACGGAAGCCACTCCTCAGAAAAAGGCACGTCAGTCTGCTTGGAGTTTTCCAAAAGGCACCTAAAGGACTCTCAGACCGTGAAAAACAAGATTCTCTGGTCTGATGAAACCAAGATTGAACTCTTTGGGCTGAATGCCAAGCATTATGCCTGGAGGAAACCAGGCACAACTCATCATCTGGCAAATACAATCCCTACTGTGAAGCATGGTGGTGGCAGCATCATGCTGTGGGGATGTTTTTCAGCGGCAGGGACTGGGAGACTAGTCAGGATCGAGGCAAAGATGAATGGAGCAAAGTACAGAGAGATCCTTGATGAAAACCTGCTCCAGAGTGCTCAGGACCTCAGACTGGTGCGAAGGTTGACCTTTCAACAGGACAACAACCATAAGCACACAACTAAGACAACGCAAGAGTGGCTTTGGGTCAAGTCTCTGAATGTCCTTGAGTGGCCCAGCCAGATCCCGGACTTGAACTCGATCAAACATCTCTGGAGAGACCTGAAAATAGCTGTGCAGCAACGCTCCCCATCCAACCTGACAAACCTTGAGAGGATCTGCAGAGAAGAATGGGAGAAACTCCCCAAATACAGGAATGCCAAGCTTGTAGTGTCATACCCAAGAAGACTTGAGGCTGTAATTGCTGCCAAAGGTGCTTCAACAAAGTACTGAGTAAAGGGTCTGAATGCTTATGCAGATGTGATTTAAAAAAATAGATATATGAATTTGCAGAACAACCTAAAAATCTGTTTAAAAAAATATATATATCACCTTTATTTAACCAGGTAGGCTAGTTGAGAACAAGTTCTCATTTACAACTGCGACCTGGCCAAGATAAAGCAAAGCAGTGCAACACAAACAACAACACAGAGTTACACATGGAATAAACAAACATACAGTCAATAATACAATAGAAAACGTCTGTATACAGTGTGTGCAAGGTAAGGCAATAAATAGGCCATAGTGGCGAAATAATTACAATATAACAATTAAACACTGGAGGGATAGATGTGCAGAAGATGAATGTGCAAGTAGAGATACTGGAGTGCAAAGGAGCAAAATAAATAAATAAATAAATAACAGTATGGGGATGAGGTAGTTGGATGGGATACTTACAGATGGGCTATGTACAGGTGCAGTGATCTGTGTGTTTTTGCTTTGTCATTATGGTGTATTGTGTGTAGATTGATGATGAAAAAAAACGATTTCATCAATTTTAGAATAAGGCTGTAAAGTAACAAAATGTGGAATAAGTGAAAGGGTCTGAATACTTTCAGAATGCACTGTCAATAATATTGGTCTGTGTATTCAACCCTGAAATATGAATCTGTATGCAGACAATACAGTGTATCATAATATTAATCTCTATGCCATTGCAACGACTGTTGATCAAGCTATGTTAGAGCTGCATTCTGATTTTGTTGCATTACAGAAAGACCTTGTTGATTTTAAGCATATACTTAATGTGGGCAAAACTAAATATGTTGTTCTCTAATTCACATAATTTATTCTCAGATGGGCTACATATTCACTCATTGGATGGCTCTCTCATCGAGTGGGTTCCTGCCTATAAATATCTGGGCGTTTGGATTGATAAAGATCTAATGTTTAAAAAGCAAACTGATGAGCTAGTTAAAAAGCTAAGATTTAAAGTGGGCTTCTTTTTTAGAAATAGATATTGCTTCTCCATCAACAGTAGGAAGTAGATTGTGCAGTCAACTTTCCTGACAGTTCTTGACTTTGGTGACACAATTTACCAGAATGCAGCAGCCACTACTCTTAAACCATTGGATACCAGAGAGCCCTTCACTTTATTACAGGTGACAGTTTTAATACTCATCACTGCATCCTTTATCAGAAGGTCGGCTGAATCTCAATAAAGTCTTCACTTCATTACTCCCTTGTTTATTAAGCTCTGCTACAAAAGCTTCCAACATACCTCAGTTCCCTGTTGAAATATAAAAACATGAGATACCAAACCCGTTCGCAGGGTTGGTTAACTCTTGAGGTCCTGCTTGTCTCCACAAAGTTTGGTAAATTCGCCTTTAGTTTTAACGCACCACAGATATGGAATACCTTACAAAACAAATTGCACCTGCATTCCCTGGTGCTGATAGGGCAGTTGTAAAACTCTGTTGTTAAATTAGTTTACTGAAGTGTACAATTGTTTCAAGTGACTATTATAACGTGTTGTAATAACCTGATGTATTTATAGCTGTCTTGTGGTTTTTATATTTTTGTTGTTGTGTTGATGGTTTATCTGTCCTCAGGGCACTATTGCAAATGAGACACTGGTCTCAATTGGGCTCTTCTGAATAAATACAAGTCAATCAAATACATTTATTTGTATTTGCATTTGCTTTGATTGGTTTTTAATTGCCCGATTTAAGAAAATGTACTAATATTCTATGAATCTTTCCATAAAACATTCTGCTGTGTGTAACATTCCAACCACTCATGCCACTGCCTACAGACACTGTACTGGAGGACAGAGAAGTTTCAAGTTTAGTTCTAGATGTACCCTCCTCACACCATCTAATCAACAACCCCTCCCCTCCCTTCCTCTCTTTCTCTGGTAACTCCCTCCCTGAGGGCTAACGTAATTTGGCCCTGTGTAGTGAGTGTGCGTCTGTATGTATGTGTGTGCTGTGCGTGTGCGCCTACGTGTGTGTATACTGGGCCCCTCCTTGGGTAAACCACAGAACAGGTGCAGTGGGTTTCTCAGTGAACCCAGGCAGAATGGCGTGACTAGAGGACCCAGCTGCAGCAGGGGTGTCGAAAAGAGCTCTCTACCCCTCCGTCCCCACCTCTCTCATATATTGATCGTCTCTTCTCTATTCTCCTTCTCTCTCTCCATCCCTCGCTTTACCCTTCTCTCTCCATCCCTCGCTTTACCCTTCTCTCTCCATCCCTCGCTTTACCCTTCTCTCTCTCCATCCCTCGCTTTACCCTTCTCTCTCTCCATCCCTTGCTTTACCCTTCTCTCTCTCCATCCCTCGCTTTACCCTTCTCTCTCTCCATCCCTCGCTTTACCCTTCTCTCTCTCCATCCCTCACTTTACCCTTCTCTCTCTCCATCCCTCGCTTTACCCTTCTCTCTCCATCCCTCGCTTTACCCTTCTCTCTCTCCATCCCTCGCTTTACCCTTCTCTCTCTCCATCCCTCGCTTTACCCTTCTCTCTGTGTCTTTTTTCAAATATGTCTTCATCTTCTTTCCTTCAAACAGTTATTTCTATAATTTCCCTGTTTCATCTCATCTCCCAGTCTCTCTCTATTCCTCTGTCTCTCTCTCACCCTGACAAGCTTTTCCATTGCCACTCTAGTACAGTGAGCCTGTAACAGTCTGCAGCACTATCCTTAGTAACCTCTGAGCCAACCTGCGCATACACAGCCCCTAACCCCCATCACAGGAAGAACTGACATGGTTCAGGGAAGTGACAAACTTCTGCCCTTTAACCACTGAGTCAGTCAGGAATGGATACAGGGACAATTTAGTACGACGTCTTACGACGTAACCCAGGTGTGTTATGTTTTGAGTGACTGGGTAAACCTTGCTTTAGAGGTAACTGGTAACACACACAAACATTCAAACCAGTAAATCGTGACAGTGCTGATGTCATCCATGTATTCCTATGGAAAACTCCCATTGGTGCATGAAGTGTGCCATATTGCTGAATGGCACCACAAAATCGTTAAGGATCATGGTGAAAGTGGGCGAAACTAGCAAAGGATCATGGTCGACGTAGTCGTTTTCATCCTGCCTGCAAGAGCCTCCTCGTAGCCTGCCGGCCCGTGGTTGGTCTGTCTGTACGTGGTCCTGTGTGATGACAAATGTACAGTAGTAGTCAGAATGAATTACTATTTAATTAAATATCTCGATTTGTAGGGAACTTTAAAATAATTCACTGTGGGGATTGAACTTGATCATAATAAACACATTTTAAAGCACAAAATGTCCGGCTGTCTAAAAACTATTTTGGGGCTGTTCTGGCGATCATAATTTAGATAGGCTTTCTAGGGCAGACCAGGGCTTTTGGCACCGCTAGGTTGCTACGCAGTAGCGGACCAGCAGAGCTAGTGACTTCACGCTCCAGACCGGACAATGAGGAACTGGTAACACCCTCCGCTTGACATGATGTGTATCTACACTCATTACTCAGGCCTATCTACAGCTCTTAACACTATGTAGGCTGACCATCATCGTGTGTGTGTGTTTGCGTGGGTGTGTGCTAAATCCATCCATTCGGGAATCATTTGGATAGGTAAATTAAACTTAGTCTGTTTTATATGATCTCTCTCTCTCTGAAACACACTCTCTCACTCTTTCTTTCTTTTTCTCACAGTGGTTGATATAGCAGCTCTCCAACACATGTAAAGGCCTACACAGAAAGACAAACACTGACTTATGTTATGGGAATAGGCCTACATGACAAGCCACATGCCACTCAAACCTCTCCGTCATTGTCTTGTGTTATAATACCATGGATATGCAGAGAGGGATGTCTCAGCTCTGTCATTGTGTTCTCCATTGAGATGCGTAGAGAGCTGGAGGGTAGGAGAAGAACAGGGGCGCTGTAGATTAGACGCTGTTACAGCGACCCTGGCCACTAATCCCACCACTATACGCTATGGGTGATGTTCCCCTGAGAAGAAACGGGTTCCTGATTAAACCCCAGAGCTATCAGCACAGAGAACCACACAAAGAGAACTGTATTAACATAGAGAACGACGACACAAAGCTGGTTGCCATTGTGTGGGGCAGACAGAGCAGAGTAGAGCCAGGCAGGCGTTTCTGGATAAACAGAAGTCATCAGAGGAGGGAAGAGAGCACATAGAGAGGTGCAGATACTTATAAACTCACTTTCTGTAGAAGAGAGACTCGTAACACCTAAGCACCCAAACAGATTATAGAATAACAATGTGTAGAATGTGGAAACTTGCTCTTTGTTGCGTTTGTCATCAGTCTGACATCCTCATAAAGTAAAAAAATAATCTATACATACTACACTATACTCATCTATACATACCATACTATACTCATCTATACATACTATACACATCATATATACTATAATATACTCATCTATACATACTATACTCATATATGCATACTATACACTACGCATCATATACAGTGGGGCAAAAAAGTATTTAGTCAGCCACCAATTGTGCAAGTTCTCCCACTTAAAAAGATGAGAGAGGCCTGTAATTTTCATCATAGGTACACTTCAACTATGACAGACAAAATGAGGAAAAAAAATCCAGAAAATCACATTCTAGGATTTTTTATGATTTTATTTGCAAATTATGGTGGGAAATAAGTATTTGGTCACCTACAAACAAGCAAGATTTCTGGCTCTCACAGACCTGTAACTTCTTCTTTAAGAGGCTCCTCTGTCCTCCACTCGTTACCTGTATTAATGGCACCTGTTTGAACTTGTTATCAGTATAAAAGACACCTGTCCACAACCTCAAACAGTCACACTCCAAACTCCACTATGGCCAAGACCAAAGAGCTGTCAAAGGACACCAGAAACAAAATTGTAGACCTGCACCAGGCTGGGAAGACTGAATCTGCAATAGGTAAGCAGCTTGGTTTGAAGAAATCAACTGTGGGAGCAATTATTAGGAAATGGAAGACATACAAGACCACTGATAATCTCCCTCGATCTGGGGCTCCACGCAAGATCTCACCCCGTGGGGTCAAAATGATCACAAGAACGGTGAGCAAAAATCCCAGAACCACACGCGCTGTTGCGCCTTCTTCACCACGCTGTCTGTGTGGGGGGACCATTTCAGTTTGTCCGTGATGTGTACACCGAGGAACCTCCTCCCTGTAGGCCGTCTCGTCATTGTTGGTAATCAAGCCCACTACTGTAGTGTCGTCTGCAAACTTGATGATTGAGTTGGAGGCGTGCATGGCCACACAGTCATGGGTGAACAGGGATTACAGGAGAGGGCTGTGAACGCACCCTTGTGGGGCCCCAGTGTTGAGGATCAGCGGGGTGGAGGTGTTGTTTCCTACCCTCACCACCTGGGGGCGGCCCGTCAGAAAGTCCAGGACACAGTTGCACAGGTCGGGGGGGGCGGGGTGTACGCGACTGTGATTATAATCGAAGAGAATTCTCTTGGTAGATAATGCGGTCGGCATTTGATTGTAAGGAATTCCAGGTCAGGTGAACAAAAGAACTTGAGTTCTTGTATGTTGTTATGATCACACCACAACTCGTTAATCATAAGGCATACACCCCCGCCCTTCTTCTTACCAGAGAGATGTTTGTTTCTGTCGACGCGATGCATGAAGAAACTAGGTGGCTGTACCGACTCTGATAACATATTGAGAGTGAGCCATGTTTCCGTGAAACAGAGAATGTTCCAATCTCTGATGTCTATCTGGAGGCAACCCTTGCTCGGATTTCTACCTTGTTGTCAAGACACTGGACATTGGCTAGTAGTATACTCGGGAGCGGTGGGCGATGTGTCCGTCTAAGGAGCCTGACCAGAAGACCGCTCCGTCTGCCCCTTCTGTGGCGCCGTTGTTTGGGTTGCCTGCTGGGCTCCGATGCATTGTCCTGGGTGGTGGACCAAACAGAGGATCCGCTTCGGGAAAGTCGTATTCCTGGTCGTAATGTTGGTAAGTTGATGATGCTCTTATATCCAATAGCTCTTCCCGGCTATATGTAATAAGACTTAAGATTTCCTGGGGTAACAGTGTAAGAAATAATACATTTAAAAAAACACTGCATGGTATACTAAGAACGCGAAACGAGGTGGCCATCTCTGTCGGTGCGGGATGTAAAGTACATTTAACTTGGGTCAAACGCTTCAAGAAGCCTTCCACAAGTTTCCCACAATAAGTTGGGTGAATTTTGGCCCATTCCTCCTGACTGAGTCATGTTTGTAGGCCTCCTTGCTCGCACACGCTTTTTCAGTTCTGCCCACACATTTTCTATGGGATTGAGGTCAGGGCTTTGTGATGGCCACTCCAATACCTTGACTTTGTTGTCCTTAAGCCATTTTACCACAACTTTGGAAGTATGCTTTGGGTCATTGTCCATTTGGAAGACCCATTTGCGACCAAGCTTTAACTTCCTGACTGATGTCTTGAGATGTTGCTTCAATATATCCACATAATTTCATCTATTTTGTGAAGTGCACCAGGCCCTCCTGCAGCAAAGCACCCACACAACATGATGCTGCCACCACCGTGCTTCACAGTTGGGATGGTGTTCTTCGGCTTGCAAGCCTCCCCCTTTTCCCTCCAAACATAACGATGGTCATAATGGCCAAACAGTTCTATTTTTGTTTCATCAGATGAGAGGACATTTCTCCAAAAAGTACAATCTTTGTCCATGTGCAGTTGCAAACTGTAGTCTGACTTTTTTACGGCGGTTTTGGAGCAGTGGCTTCTTCCTTGCTGAGCGGCCTTTCAGGTTATGTCGATATAGGACTCGTTTGACTGTGGATATAGATACTTTTGTATCCGTTTCCTCCAGCATCTTCACAAGGTCCTTTGCTGTTGTTCTGGGATTGATTTGCACTTTTCGCATCAAAGTACGTTAATCTCTAGGAGGAGAACGCGTCTCCTTCCTGAGTGGTATGACGGCTGCGTGGTCCCATGGTGTTTATACTTGCGTACTATTGCTTGTACAGATGAATGTGGTACCTTCAGGCATTTGGAAATTGCTCCCAAGGATGAACCAGACAGAATTTTTGTTCTGAAGTCTTGGCTGATTTCTTTTGATTTTCTCATGATGTCATGCAAAGAGGCACTGAGTTTAAAGGTAGGCCTTGAAATACATCCACAGGTACACCTCAAATTGACTCAAATTATGTAAATTAGCCTATCAGAAGCTTCTAAAGCCATGACATAATTTTTGGGAATTTTCCAAGCTGTTTAAAGGCACAGTCAACTTAGTGTATGTAAGTGAATTATAAGTGAAATATTCTGTCTGTAAACAATTGTTGCAAAAATTACTTGTGTCATGCACAAAGTAGATGTCCTAACCAACTTGCCAAAACTATAGTTTGTTAACAAGAAATTTGTTGTTTTAAAATTAGTTTTCATGACTCCAACCTAAGTGTATGTAAACTTCCAATTTGAACTGTATACTATGCTCATCATCTGTACACAGTGTAGGATGATATAGTAATATTGTTGTAGCTAGGTGCAACAACAATCCCCAATCAGCAGGTCTGGATCTGAAAGTGTCTAGTTACAGATCTCTACCCACTGCCAAATTTCCAACACTGCCCAGGCCTTCCTCGACCTCCTGTTTCGAGACATATACCAATCTACCACAGCACGGAGAAGGCCAGACCAGGACAGACTGCCACATAACATAGTTTGTACTTGTTATGTCAGCCACTAACTAATTAATCATTCCAACGACTAGCCTGACCAATTAATCAACCACCCTCATCGTTGTTAGGTTACCTAGGATTATGAAGTGGCGTGACTCACGATTGTTGGCTGCTTAGCCTGTTAATATACATTGGAGAATGTGTGTGTTTGCATTTGTGGGTGTTGGTAATTCCCCCACAAATATTATATCCACTATCCAGCCAGACATTGTGAAAGCTAGGAGTGTCCACACTCGGTTAATCCAACTAATACCGGACATAACATTCCATCTATTTAATAGTCTATTTTCAAGTTCCATCTATTTAATTGTCTATTTACAAGTTATATCTATTTACAAGTCTATTTTCAAGTTCCATCTATTTACAAGTTTCATCTATTTACTAGTCTGCTTACACGTTCCATCTATTTACAAGTCTATTTACAAGTTCCATCTATTTACTAGTCTATTTACAAGTTCCATCTATTTACAAGTTCCATCTATTTACTAGTCTATTTACAAGTTCCATCTATTTACTAGTCTATTAACAATTTATATCTATTTATAAGTTCCCTCTTTTCAACTTGTACATACTTTGGTATCTATCCTTTCACTGGCAAAATACTGTTTTCATATTCATTGAAATAGACCTCAACAAAGTTTATTCCTAAGACAAAAAGAAAGAAAAGACTATATGAAAAAGCAATGAACCGTATTTCAACATAGTGTTGAACTTTACCTCAGATCTAGGCAGGATCATTAAGTCATATACTGTTGAGTCATTATCACATTATCATATATTTGGCATGCAGCGATGCCAGCTAATGGCTATCTGTCCAGTTACTGACAAGAGTTATAAATATAAGGCCATTAGTCATCATGAAACAACAACTCTAACGATATGTGCTGATCTTCAGTGACATACAGTATATATACAAATCTGTAATGTCTATGTTAATGTTTTAAATGTATGTAAATTGTAAAGTAGTTTTGTCTGTAATATATTTTTCGTTATGTGTCGGACCCCAGGAAGATTAGCTTTTACCATTGGCACCGGCTAATGGGGAGCCTAATAAAATAAAATAAAAGTATGACTCCTATACAGTGGCTGTGACATAGAGGGATGTCATTTTTCACATACAGAGGGGGAATTTGGATTATTGGGACAGTTATAATAATATAATATTCCCATAAAGCCCATAGTCAGCTCAGCTATCCCCAATGAGACCGTGTCTGTGCCTCGACCTAGGTTGGGCAAAACTAAACATTGCGGTGTTCGCCTTAGCAAGCTCACTAGGATAAAGACCTCCTCCATTCCTGCCATTATTGAAAGAGATCGTGATACCTCACATCACAAAATAGGGCTACTTAATGTTAGATCCCTCACTTCAAAGGCAGTTATAGTCAATGAACTAATCACTGATCATAATCTCGATGTGATTGGCCCGACTGAAATATGGCTTAAGCCTGATGAATTTACTGTGTTAAATTAGGCCTCACCTCCTGGTTACACTAGTGACCATATCCCCCGTGCATCCCGCAAAGGCGGAGGTGTTGCTAATATTTACGATAGCAAATTTCAATTTACAAAAAAAAAATGCAGTTTTCGTCTTTTGAGCTTCTAGTCATGAAATCTATGCTCAATCACTTTTTATAGCTACTGTTTACAGGCCTCCTGGGCCATATACAGCGTTCCTCACTGAGTTCCCTGAATTCCTATCGGACCTTGTAGTCATAGCAGATAATATTCTAATTTTTGGTGATTTTAATATTCACATGGAAAAGTCCACAGACCCACTCCAAAAGGCTTTCGGAGCCTTCATCGACTCAGTGGGTTTTGTCCAACATGTCTCTGGACCTACTCACTGCCACAGTCATACTCTGGACCTAGTTTTGTCACATGGAATAAATGTTATAGATCTTAATGTTTTTCCTCATAACCCTGGACTATCGGACCACCATTGTATTATGTTTGCAATCGCAACAAATAATCTGCTCAGACCCCAACCAAGGAGCATCAAAAGTCGTGCTATAAATTCTCAGACAACACAAAGATTCCTTGATGCCCGTCCAGACTCCCTCTGCCGACCCAAGGACGTCAGAGGACAAAAATCAGTTAACCACCTAACTGAGGAACTCAATTTAACCTTGTGCAATACCCTAGATGCAGTTGCACCCCTAAAAAATAAAAACATTTGTCATAAGAAACTAGCTCCCTGGTATACAGAAAATACCCGAGCTCTGAAGCAAGCTTCCAGAAAATTGGAACGAAATGGCGCCACACCAAACTGGAAGTCTTCCGACTAGCTTGGAAAGACAGTAGCGTGCAGTATCGAAGAGCCCTCACTGCTGCTCGATCATCCTATTTTTCCAACTTAATTGAGGAAAATAAGAACAATCCGAAATGTATTTTTGATACTGTCGCAAAGCTAACTGAAAAGCAGCATTCCCCAAGTGAGGATGGCTTTCACTTCAGCAGTAATAAATTCATGAACTTCTTTGAGGAAAAGATCATGATCATTAGAAAGCAAATTACGGACTCCTCTTTAAATCTGCGTATTCCTCCAAAGCTCAGCTGTCCTGAGTCTGCACAACTCTGCCAGGACCAAGGATCAAGAGAGACACTCAAGTGTTTTAGTACTATATCTCTTGACACAATGATGAAAATAATCATGGCCTCTAAACCTTCGAGCTGCATACTGGACCCTATTCCAACTAAACTACTGAAAGAGCTGCTTCCTGTGCTTGGCCCTCCTATGTTGAACATAATAAACGGCTCTCTATCCACCGGATGTGTACCAAACTCACTAAAAGTGGCAGTAATAAAGCCTCTCTTGAAAAAGCCAAACCTTGACCCAGAAAATATAAAAAACTATCGGCCTATATCGAATCTTCCATTCCTCTCAAACATTTTTGAAAAAGCTGTTGTGCAGCAACTCACTGCCTTCCTGAAGACAAACAATGTATACGAAATGCTTCAGTCTGGTTTTAAACCCCATCATAGCACTGAGACTGCACTTGTGAAGGTGGTAAATTACCTTTTAATGGCGTCAGACCGAGGCTCTGCATCTGTCCTCGTGCTCCTAGACCTTAGTGCTGCCTTTGATACCATCGATCACCACATTCTTTTGGAGAGATTGGAGACCCAAATCGGACAAGTTCTGGCCTGGTTTAGATCTTATCTGTTGGAAAGATATCAGTTTGTCTCTGTGAATGGTATGTCCTCTGACAAATCAACTGTACATTTCGGGGGTTCCTCAAGGTTCCGTTTTAGGACCACTATTGTTTTCACTGTATATTTTACCTCTTGGGGATGTCATTCGAAAACATAATGTTAACTTTCACTGCTATGTGGATGACACACAGCTGTACATTTCAATGAAACATGGTGAAGCCCCAAAATTGCCCTTGCTAGAAGCCTGTGTTTCAGACATAAGGAAGTGGATGGCTGAAAACGTTCTACTTTTAAACTCGGACAAAACAGAGATGCTTCTTCTAGGTCCCAAGAAACAAAGAGATCTTCTGTTGAATCTGACAATTAATCTTGATGGTTGTAAAGTCGTTTAAAATAAACCTGTGAAGGACCTCGGCGTTACTCTGGACCCTGATCTCTCTTTTGACGAACATATCAAGACTGTTTCAAGGACAGCTTTTTTCCATCTACGTAACATTGCAAAAATCTGAAACTTTCTGTCCAAAAATAATGCAGAAAAATGAATCCATGCTTTTGTTACTTCTAGGTTAGACTACTGCAATGCTCTACTTTCCGGCTACCCAGATAAAGCACTAAATAAACTTCAGTTAGTGCTAAATACGGCTGCTAGAATCCTGACTACAACCAACAAATCTGATCATATTACTCCAGTGCTAGCCTCCCTACACTGGCTTCCTGTTAAGGCATCATTACATGGGCTTGCTCCTACCTATCTTTCCGAGTTGGTCCTGCCGTACATACCTACACGTACGCTACGGTCACAAGACGCAGGCCTCCTAATTGTCCCTAGAATTTCTAAGCAAACAGCTGGAGGCAGGGCTTTCTCTTATAGATCTCCATTTTTATGGAATGGTCTGCCTACCCATGTGAGAGACGCAGACTCGGTCTCAACTTTTAAGTCTTTACTGAAGACTCATCTCTTCAGTGTGTCATATTATTGAGTGTAGTCTGGCCCAGGAGTGTGAAGGTGAACGGAAAGGCTCTGGAGCAACGAACCGCCCTTGCTGTCTCTGCCTGGCCGGTTCCCCTCTCTCCACTGGGATTCTCTGCCTCTAACCCTATTACAGGGGCTGAGTCACTGGCTTACTGGTGCTCTTTCATGCCGTCCCTAGGAGGGATGCGTCACTTGAGTGGGTTGAGTCACTGACGTGATCTTCCTGCCTGGGTTGGCGCCCCCGCTTGGGTTGTGCCGTGGCGGAGATCTTTGTGGGCTATACTCGGCCTTGTCTCAGGATGGTAAGTTGGTGGTTGAAGTTATCCCTCTAGTGGTGTGGGGGCTGTGCTTTGGCAAAGTGGGAGGGGTTATATCCTTCCTGTTTGGCCCTGTCCGGGGGTATCATCGGATGGGGCCACAGTGTCTCCTGACCCCTCCTGTCTCAGCCTCCAGTATTTATGCTGCAGTAGTTTATGTGTCGGGGGGCTAGGGTCAGTTTGTTATATCTGGAGTACTTCTCCTGTCTTATCCGGTGTCCTGTGTGAATTTAAGTATGCTCTCTCTAATTCTCTCTTTCTCTCTTTCTTTCTCTCTCTCGGAGGACCTGAGCCCTAGGACCATGCCTCAGGACTACCTGGCCTGATACTCCTTGCTGTCCCCAGTCCACCTGGCCGTGCTGCTGCTCCAGCTTCAACTGTTCTGCCTGTGGCTATGGAACCCTGACCTGTTCACTGGACGTGCTACCTGTCCCAGACCTGCTGTTTTCACCTCTCTAGAGACCGCAGGAGCGGTAGAGATACTCTTAATAATCGGCTATGAAAAGCCAACTGACATTTACTCCCGAGGTGCTGACTTGCTGCACCCTCGACAACTACTGTGATTATTATTATTTGACCATGCTGGTCATTTATGAACATTTGAACATCTTGGCCATGTTCTGTTATAATCTCCACCCGGCACAGCCAGAAGAGGACTGGCCACCCCTCATAGCCTGGTTCCTCTCTAGGTTTCTTCCTAGGTTTTGGCCTTTCTAGGGAGTTTTTCCTAGCCATTGTGCTTCTACACCTGCATTGCTTGCTGTTTGGGGTTTTAGGCTGGGTTTCTGTACAGCACTTTGAGATAGCAGCTGATGTAAGAAGGGCTATATAAATAAATTTGATTTGATAGAGCCCTGTTCTGATCTTTACCTTAATTTACCAGTGATCCTAACACAATAGGATGAAGTCTCTATGGACAGCTCAGGGTGTCTATGTGGCTGGCTGGGTGTGTGGCACAGGACAGATATGAACACGTTCACAACTTCTAACAAGGAAATGGGTTATTGCATAAACCATCCCCTGATATATCTCATTGGGCCCCTGGTGATGATGCAACTTCCTGTGTGACTGGAGAGAGTCTGACATTTTGAGTAAGATGGAGGGTGGAGAGTCCTGTGTTTAGAATGGTGTTTAGAATGTGTGAGAGCTGGGAATGTTTCAGATCTGTAGAACCTGAATTAAGTTCTAATCACCATAAAGATGAATCAAGTGAAAGTAGTCTGTTTAAGTAGTTTTATCTGTATGGTCAGGGCCCTACTCAAAGAAGCTATGTAGTGTAGGAGGTTTACTGTGTCTAGGGCCAAGGTCAACATTATACAACCTTTATGATTTTTATTAGGGGCCTTTTTATCATTCGTATTTGAACAGATAGCAAGATCAATACACACTGAGATTTCATACACTTATAAAAACGGTTAAATAAACATGAGATGGCTGCTGTGACATTCAGAGCAGGCGGGACTGATTTGATAACCATAAGCACTAAAACTAACAGTACAAACTGAATTACACCGTCATAAATCCATCAGCTATAGATCCCATCGGCAGCGGCTGCATTATCAGGCTATTGAGCAATTCGTACTTGTGACTGTATGTTTCCAGTGTATAGATAATATAGAGATAGAACCTGCAGGTCATATGTCTCTCTTTGCCCGCATCCCAAATGACACCCTATTTACACATATAACACTATGGGCCCTGGTCAAAAGTAGTGCACTATGTAGGGAATAGGGTGCCATTGGGGACGCCATCTTTGTCAACACTGATAGCTGTTTACCAACCCAGGAGCAGATATAATGTTTGCTAATACCTAATGAGGGGTGAACCATAGAGATTTATCTGTATGGGGTGAACAGCTGAGGGAAGCAATCGTAAAGCTATGCACACAGCCAGACACACAGACCTCAGCTACTGGATTGATAAGAATATAATAGAGAGAGGAAGTATTTTTGATTCATGTTTATTATTAATGTCTTAATGGTTAATGCTTAATAGGCTGGCTTGTGTGATTTGTATGATGTTTATGAGGATGTATGTTGTTGTTTTTTAACAAACAGAAATCAGTCTCTGGGCCATGTAGTGTGGTTTTGTGTGGCTCAGTTGGTAAGAGTGTGTTACTAGCAACACTTCATGTATTGTGAAATGTATTGTAAAGTTTTTAACATATAACTGCCTTAATTTTGCCAGACCCCAGGAAGAGTAGCTGCTGACTTGGCAGCAGCTAATGGGGATCCTTAATAATTACAAATACAAAGTTGTTCAATTCCCTCAGGGATCACACAAATACAAAAAATGTATGCAATCACTGTACTGTATGTTTATAAAGACACTCAAAGGGTTAATTTTCTTTTAGACGATTAGACTTTAGCTCACAGTGAATTTTGTTTCATTACAGCCTTATTCTAAAATTGTTCAAAATAAAATGTTCCTACACACAATACCTCAACAAGACAAAGCAAAAACAGGTTTTTAGACATTTTTGCAAATGTATTACAAATAAAAACTTCAATATCACATCTACATAAGTATTCAGAGCCTTTACTCAGTACAGTACCTGCGTTGTCTTGGCTGCGTGCTTAGTGTCATTGTCCTGTTGGAAGGTGAACCTTCGCCCCAGTCCTTTAGGTGGTAACTTTTGGCAAACTCCAAGAGGGCTGTTATGTGCCTTTTACTGAGGAGTGGCTTCCGTCTGGCCACTCTACCATAAAGGCCTGATTGGTGGAGTGTTGCAGAGATGGTTGTCCTTCTGGAAGGTTCTCCCATTGCCGCAGAGGACCTCTGGAGCTCTGTCGGAGTGACCATCGGGTTCTTGGTCACCTCCCTGACCAAGGCCCTTCTCCCCGATTCATTAGTTTGGTCGGGTGGCCAGCTCTAGGAAAAGTCTTGCTGGTTCCAAACTTCTTCCATTTAAGAATGATGGAGGCCAATGTGTTCTTGGGGACCTTCAATGCTGCAGAAATGTTTTGGTACCATTCCCCAGATCTGTGCCTTGACACATTCTTGTCTCGGAGCTCTACGGACAATTCCTTCGACCTCATCGCTTGGTTTTTACTCTGACGTGAACCGTCAACTGTTGGATCTTATATAGACAGGTGTGTGCCTTTCTAAATCATGACCAATCAATTTAATTTACCACAGGTGGACTCCAATCAAGTTGTAGAAACATCTCAAGAATGATCAATGAAAACAGGATACACCTGAGGTGAATTTTGAGTCTCATAGCAAAGGGTCTGAATATTTAAGTAAATCATGTATTTTTGTTTTTTATTTTGAATTAATTTGCACACATTATGTGGTACTGTGTGTATTGATGAGGAAAAAAAATGTATTTAATCAATTTTTGAATAAGGCTGTAACAAAACAAAATGTTGAAAAGTTAAGGGGTCTGAATACTTTCCAAATGCAACGTATATACAATATATATATATACGCTACCGTTCAAAAGTTTGGGGTCACTTAGAAATGTCCTGTTTTTGAAAGAAAAGCACATTTTTTGTCCATTAAAATAACATCAAATTGATCAGAAATATGAAAAATGGACATTGTTAATGTTGTAAATGACCATTGTAGCTGGAAACGGCTGATTTTCATGGAATATCTACATAGGCATGCAGAGGCCCATTATCAGCAACCATCACTCCTGTGTTCGAATGGCACTTTGTGTTAGCTAATCCATCATTTTAAAAGGCTAATTGGTCATTAGAAAACCCTTTGGCAATTATGTTAGCACAGCTGAAAACTGTTGTTCTGATTAAAGAAGCAATAAAACTGGCCTTCTTTACACTAGTTGTGTATCTGGAGCATCAGCATTTGTGGGTTCTATTACAGGCTCAAAATGGCCAGAAACAAAGTACTTTCTTCTGAAACTCGTCAGTCTATTCTTGTTCTGTGAAATGAGGGTTATTCCATGCGAGAAATTGCCAAGAAACTGAAGAACTTGTACAACGCTGTGTGCTACTCCCTCACAGAACATATATATAAGTATTCATACCCATTGACTTATTCCACATTTTGTTGTGTTACAGCCTGAATTCAAAATTGATTAAATTGTTTTTTTTTACCCATCTACAAACAATACCCCATAATGACAAGTTGTAAACATGTTTTTAAAAATGTTTGCAAATATATTGAAAACACGAAAACCAGGGAGGTTTTCAAATACCTCGCAAAGAAGGACACCGATTGGTAGATGGGTAAACATTTCAAAAATCATACTTTGAAAATCCCATTGAGCATGGTAAAGTTATTAATTACACTTTGGATGGTACACCCAGTCAGTACAAAGATATAGGCATCCTTCCTAACTCAATTGCCGAAGAGGAAGGACACTGCTCAGGGATTTCACTATGAGGCCAATTTTACTTTATAACAGTTACAGAGTGTAATGGCTGTGATAGGAGAAAACTGAAAATGGAACAACAACATTGTAGTTACTCCACAATACTAACTTAATTGACAGAGTGAAAGAAGGAAGCCTGTATGGAATAAAAAATATTCCACAAAATGCATGTTTGCAACAAGGCACTGAAGTAATACTGAAAAAAATGTGGCAAAGCAATTAACGTTTTGTCCTGAATAAAAAGTGTTATGTTTGGGGCAAATCCAACACATCCCATTACTGAGTACCATTCTCCATATTTTCAAGCATCGTGGTGGCTGCATTATGTTATGGGTATGCTTGTATTTGTTTAGGACTGGGGAGTTTTTCAGGATAAAAAATTAACAGACTGGGGCTAAGCACAGGCAAAATCCTAGAGGAAAACCTGGTTCAATCTGCTTTCCATCAGACACTGGGAGATGAATTCATCTTTCAGCAGCATAATAACCTTAAACACAAGACCAAATCTACACTGGAGTTGCTAACCAAGAAGACAGTGAATGTTCCTGACTGGCCGAGTAAGTTTTGACTTAAATCTGCTTGAAAAGCTATGGTAAGACCTGAAAATAGTTGTCTAGCGATGACCAACAACCAATTTGACAGAGCTTGAAGAATTCTGAAAATAATAATGGGCAAATGTTGCCCAATTCAGGTGTGAAAAATACTCACAGCTGTTATTGCTGCCAATGGTGCTTTTACAAAGTATTGACTCAGGGGTGTGACTCAGGGGTTCTGTATTTAAATTTCAATATTTTTGCCAAAATTTCTAAAATCATGTTTTGACTTTGTCATTATGGGGTATTATGTGTAGATGGGTGAGATTTGTTTTCATTTAAATAATTTTTAATACAGGCTGTAACACAAACATTTTTGGAATTAGTCAAGGGGTATAAATCATTTCTGAAAGCACTGTAAGTATTCATACCCCTGAGTCAATACATGTTAGAATCACATTTGGCATCGATTACAGCTGTGAGTCTTTCTGGGTAAGTCTCTAAGACCCCACTCAACTTATTATGTGACTTGTTAAGCAAATATTTACTTCTGAATGTATTTTAGCCTGCCATAACAATGGGTTTGAATTATTATTGACTCAAGACATTTCAGCTTTAATTTCTTTTATTAATTTGTAAAAAATTCAAAAAACATAATTCCCCTTTGACATTATAGGGTATTGGTGTAGGCCAGTGACCCTAAATCTCAATTTAATCCATTTTAATTTCAGGCTGTAACACAACAAAATGTGAAAAAGTCAAGGGGTGTGAATACTTTCAAAAGTCACTGTATATAAAAACAAAATACAACTAAAGATACACAACTTTACACAAATAAAAATGTTAAATGTTGTATAATTGCCACTTGGGGATAAATAAACTACTGATTTATCAAGAAGCAACTTACTAAAAATCCTTCACGAAATACTAACTTTGTTTGTCTGTAAAGAGAGAGGTAAAGAGAGAAACAGGCATATGGTGATGTAGGCTACCAATGGGTGGCCTGGGGCTAGGAACACCAAAAACCATCAAGTTTGGCAACATGAGGGTTGGACCAATGGAACGCAGGGAGAGTAGGGAGAGCCATTGAGTTGGTTTACATTGACATTAGAGGAAGAGAATTGAGAAACTGATTTTAACTTTTCACAAAGACTAGCTCTCTACGTTTTCATTAGCTCTGCAGTGAAAACACAGCCCAATGGTCAGGGAGTTACTGTAGGAAAGATACACCTCAGAAAACCATTTGATATGAGAAATATGAGTCATTTGTTTTATTTTGGAAGCAAGCTAGGAAGTCTCGGAGATTAGAAGCTTCTGAGTTTGGAATTGGAACTCCGGGCCAGTTCTGATCTAGAGTTATGGTGATCAGTATAGGTAGAGGAGACCACATTTCTGCATCTTTTGGATTTTTTGGGGTTTAAAACAACTGACGTTAACAACAAATGAACCAGACAAACAGCTAGAGCTGGTAAATAGAGAAAAGAACAGTGATCCAGTTTATAAGTAGGTGTGATCTTTTCTAGGACTTCCTTACATAACACTAGAAAAAACACAGCACATGTACATGTGACGCCTGGAAGGTTTATTTCAAACAAACAATTACCTCAGCGACACAATGATCACGTATAGTGTTCTAAGAAAAGACCTGACACCTTTACTATAACCTTTTCATTACACCTGGCCACTCCACCACGCCCCACTCTGACTCCTATCCCATTCCACATCCACACACAGAACAACAGGTCCCATAGATTACAGGGTCACACACAGAACACACAGAACAGATGGTCCCATAGATTACAGGGTCACACACAGAACACACAGAACAGCAGGTCCCGTAGATTACAGGGTCACACACAGAACACACAGAACAGCAGGTCCCGTAGATTACAGGGTCACACACAGAACACACAGAACAGATGGTCCCGTAGATTACAGGGTCACACACAGAACACACAGAACAGATGGTCCCATAGATTACAGGGTCACACACAGAACACACAGAACAGCAGGTCCCGTAGATTACAGGGTCACACACAGAACACACAGAACAGATGGTCCCATAGATTACAGGGTCACACACAGAACACACAGAACAGCAGGTCCCGTAGATTACAGGGTCACACACAGAACACACAGAACAGCAGGTCCCGTAGATTACAGGGTCACACACAGAACACACAGAACAGCAGGTCCCGTAGATTACAGGGTCACACACAGAACACACAGAACAGCAGGTCCCGTAGATTACAGGGTCACACACAGAACACACAGAACAGCAGGTCCCATAGATTACAGGGTCACACACAGAACACACAGAACAGATGGTCCCGTAGATTACAGGGTCACACACAGAACACACAGAACAGATGGTCCCATAGATTACAGGGTCACACACAGAACACACAGAACAGCAGGTCCCGTAGATTACAGGGTCACACACAGAACACACAGAACAGATGGTCCCGTAGATTACAGGGTCACACACAGAACACACAGAACAGCAGGTCCCGTAGATTACAGGGTCACACACAGAACACACAGAACAGCAGGTCCCATAGATTACAGGGTCACACACAGAACACACAGAACAGCAGGTCCCATAGATTACAGGGTCACACACAGAACACACAGAACAGATGGTCCCATAGATTACAGGGTCACACACAGAACACACAGAACAGCAGGTCCCGTAGATTACAGGGTCACACACAGAACACACAGAACAGATGGTCCCATAGATTACAGGGTCACACACAGAACACACAGAACAGCAGGTCCCGTAGATTACAGGGTCACACACAGAACACACAGAACAGATGGTCCCATAGATTACAGGGTCACGCACCTTTCCACGAAGGAGAGAAACACAATCTCCCCTAATGGTCATTGTCATTGTCCTGTTGTAATCTTTATAGGTGTGTCTCTATGGCGACAGGGGTGGAATCCCAAATGGCACCCTATTCCTTACATAATGCACTACTTTTGACCAGAGCATTATGGGCCCTGGTCCAAAGTAGTGCACTATATAGTGAATAGGGTGCCATTTGATATGCATCCAGGGGTGTTGTCAGGATTCAGATGTTATTATGCAATAACATAAGGGCCACCAGGAGAAATATTACCGAGACATTGAGAGACCCTCTGACTGAGAGTGTAAACGGCTGTAATCACCAACAATAGGAGACAAAGAGAAAACACGTTGCACACATGTCATCTGTTGTCTTGTTATAGCCCTCTCAACATGGCACACTGAATACTGGCCCCCGTGGGACCATGGTGATGATTACAGTATGGAGGGAGAGGTGAAGAAGAGCAAAGAAAGAGAAGGGATTGAGAGAAGGGTGTTCTTTGGTCTGGCTAGACATTTAAGGACTTCTCTTCAAAACCAAACCTTTATATCCCATCAAACTGACCATTCTATTTGATGAAATTCAGCTTTTTGTTGCGCTAATGATAACTGTAGGATTGAAATTAAACACCATTACAAATAACAGTTTACTTTATTCCCTATTGTGGTATGAGAGCAATCTTAATCGGAATTACCCTGGCAGAATGAGAGAAGAGACATTAGTCATATTCCCTTCAAGTTGTCTGAGTCACACTGTCTTTAAACACTTGCTCACACGCACACCCTCACACACACAAACAAATTGAAGGGTATCCCTGCTTCACTGACAAATGTCTCTCAGGGATTTCAAACCGTAACACTAGGCCTTAGTAGCTAGGTGCTGCATTAAGGTGTGTGTTTGGTGTCTATAACCAGTATGTGTAGTTTGTAGTGCATTGTACACATGTTTATATTTATTTGTATGTGTTTGTGGTGTGTGTGCGCCTGTGTGTGTGTGTAGGTACACTCCGCCACCTCTAATTAACTCGTTGGAGGTGTGTGAGTCAGCATCAGTTGACAGCTTATAATTGCCCCACGGCTAACAACATTACACACACACACACATACACACACACACACTGGCGAACTCGCTCTCAACTCCTGGGAGAGTGTTTGTTGGCCCGCTCGGCAGCAGGGTGAAACTTGGGGTACCAAATCAGCACTACAATAAAACACAGGCATGCCATGACGCATCCATCACCGTGTGTGTGTGTGCGTGTGTGTGTGTGTGTGTGTGTGTGTGTGTGTGTGTGTGTGTGTGTGTGTGTGTGTGTGTGTGTGTGTGTGTGTGTGTGTGTGTGTGTGTGTGTGTGTGTGTGTGTGTGTGTGTGTGTGTGTGTGTGTGTGTGTGTGTGTGTGTGTGTGTGTGTGTGTGTGTGCGTGCGTGCGTGCGTGCGTGCGTGCGTGCGTGCGTGTGTGTGTGCGTGCGTGCCTACCTTCCTTCCTGTCTGTGTTCGTAGAACTGATGTAACCTGGCAGCTCAGGTGCATGTGGAGGGCAGCATACCTGACAGAGGTGGCAACCCCAACTCCAGTTACAAGGAGCCAATGAACAGGCTCAGTTCATGGAGTGTATACAAAGAGTATACAAAACATTAAGAACACCTGCTCTTTCCATGACATAGACTGACCAGGTGAATCCAGGTGAAAGCTATGATCCCGTATTGATGTCACTTGTTAAATCCACTTCAATCAGTGTAGATGCTCACGCTCAACAGTTTCCCGTGTGTATCAAGAATGGTCCACCACCCAAAGAACATCCAGCCAGCTTGACACAACTGTGGGAAGCATTGGAGTCAACATTGGCCAGCATCCCTGTGGAATGCTTTCGACACCTTGTAGAGTCCATGCCCCAACAAACTGAGGCTGTACTGGGGGGGGGGTTCCTAATGTTTGGCATAGTCAGTGTTACTCAATACTCAACATCTACTTAAATAAACAGAGGCATGCACACAAACACAAACACTTCATAGATGTACTTTTTTTGCAAAGAAGGAACTGTGTGAAACACATCTAATTGGAACATCAAATCTCACTTGCTCGCTGCCCTTTTTCTTTGAGGTCAGATGCAGGAGTTTCCACCATTACACACACACACACACACACACTGCCCTTCTGTTGACCTGTGTTGGTCTGTCAGCCTGTTCTGTTAGTTGTTCTGATCTTGGTTCCAACCTGCCTCTGCTTACCTTCCATCCCCATGACATCCATCCATCAACCCCATAACCACAGTTATCACACCTCCATCCATCCATCAACCCCATAACCACAGTTATCTCTCCTCCATCCATCCATCAACCCCATAACCACAGTTATCTCTCCTCCATCCATCCATCAACCCCATAACCACAGTTATCTCTCCTCCATCCATCCATCAACCCCATAACCACAGTTATCTCTCCTCCATCCATCCATCAACCCCATAACCACAGTTATCTCTCCTCCATCCATCCATCAACCCCATAACCACAGTTATCTCTCCTCCATCCACCCATCAACCCCATAACCACAGTTATCTCTCCTCCACCCATCCATCAACCCCATAACCAGAGTTATCTCTCCTCCATCCATCCATCAACCCCATAACCACAGTTATCTCTCCTCCATCTCAGCTCCTCTCTCTCACTACTGTGAATGGATCTGTTATAATGATATGGTCTGATGATTGACAGTCTGAGCACCAACATCAAATACCAGACGTTACACATCCCGTAACATTTACTGTGAACACTTGCTAATGGACAAGTTCTCAAACTGTTCATCTGTCCATTATTACGATGCCAACATGAACTCATCAACTCCCTGCATGGCTGACAATACTGTCTGACTGTTCTGCTCTGATGACAATTGTATCTGGTGAAGTTCAGACAATAATACCCCCACAAAATACCAGACCTTATATATCCTGTAACATTTACTTTGAACTCTTGGAGAGAGAGGAATCTGCCTATTCCTGTCTATCTGTTCTGCTCTGATGACAGAGGTTATGGTTACTAGTGAGGTTCAAGTAATAAAAGGTCAATTGTTGTAGATTGATCCTGTTCGTTTGTGTAGTTCTGATGACAAAGTTGTAGTGAGGTTGAGGCAAATAACAGACAAATCATCTCAGAAAAGCCTTCACTCCACCCAGTGGAGATGAGGAGGAGAGGAGCGATTGAAAACTTTGCCACTTCTCCTTAATACCTCCTCTCTAAGCCCATCAAACACAAACAAAAGGAAAAACAACTAATTGTATGATCTCTTTGTAAATAAATGATGAAGGCCTTTTTTTTACCATGCAGGGATTCAAGTGCTGCCAACACATTTAAATGAATAAAGATTACAGGAGGGCGAGGAGCAAAACATTTCAAGTGGCAGTAGCCTACACTCTGAATCACATGAGCTGAACGGTTTTATGATGACAATGAGGATGATAGTGATGATGATGATGATGATGATGATGATGATGATGGTGGTGGTGGTTGGGATGTTGATGGTGGTGGTGGTGGTGGTGGTGGTGGTGATGGTGGTGGTGGTGGTGGTGATGATGATGATGATGATGATAATGGTGGTGGGGATGATGATTAAGGTGGTGGTGATGGTGGTGGTGGTGGGGATGATGATGTTGGAGGTGGTGATGAAGATGATGGTGGTGGTGGTGGTGGGGATGATGATGTTGGTGGTGGTGGTGGTGGTGGTGGTGGTGGTGGTGGTGGTGGTGGTGGTGGTGGTGGTGGTGGTGGTGGTGGTGGTGGTGGTGGTGGTGGTGGTGGTGGTGGTGGTGATGATGGTGGTGGTGGTGGGGATGAGGGTGGTGGTGATGATGATGGTGGTGGTGGGGATGATGGTGGTGGTGGTGGTTAGTGATGATGATGATGATGATGATGTTGATAATGGTGGTGGTGATGATGGTGATAATACTCAGATCTGATTGATTTAAGGTTTTATGAACTCCCAGCTGACTTCAGCAATGGACACTCTCTGACTTCCCTGTTTTCGGATGATACACTACACATTGCTGGGAACACACACACACACACACACATTAGCGAGCTACATTAGGAGGACCTGCTTTGCACAGGTGTGCTGTACAAACACCATCAGCGTTTAATCTTCCCACGCGTTGTGACGGAGAGATAGACAGAGAGATTTCAGCAGACAAATGAAACAGTGGACAATCTATGGGACCAGGAACTTATCAGATATGGTAGGATAGAAGCCATGTGTAATATGGCTGAATCAGAATAAATCAAATTAGCTGCCAGACAAACACTGATCGGCTCTCCCAACAATACCCACTGTTTGTTTAAGTATATGTGTGGGAGATAGCCCCTGGGCTGGTGCCGTGGCAACACCATAATGTTGTGCAATGGTTTCAGTTTGTATCAGGGAGGGAATGATAATGGGAATGTAATGAATAACCCACACAACATTATAGAATGATATCACTACAACAACAGGGGAAAGAGAGAGAGAGAGAGACAGAGAAAGAGAAAGGGGAAAAAAACAAAAAAGTCTAAAGAGTCTGCTTACGTATGCACACAGCAAACCAAACTCTTGCATCTTGTACAAACACACCTGGAACCCGCCCAACACACACAGACTGGGCCCAAAAACCACTTAAAACACAACTCAGAGAAAAGAGGTGTCTGCAGGTCGCTCGTAGTCTCTGCCTCGGTCAAGGCTTCCGACAATAACCGAACAGCAAAAACACGAGTACACACTGTTAGTCCGTTTGATGTTTTTTAATCTCTCTCTCAATAGAGGGGAGTCTGAAAGGCTCGGTGGAGATGTTTAAGAGCACGTTTTGCAGCGGTAAACCTCACAGATAACAATAAGCTTTCAACACGGCACAGGAATTCTAAGAACTTGAGGAGAGAAACACAGAGACAATACTTCTCTCTGAAAAGAAATAGTGACGATCAATTCTAACATGCTAAATCTCTGCCTTTGTGCCCCGAAGCTTTGATCCCAAACTTCCAGTGTGTCTCTCGTTGAGTCTGTTTGCTCTGTTTTTTTAAGACTGCATTATGCACAGACTTCAGAACCAGCCTGTGGTATTTGCAAAAAGATTAGTTTACTTAAAAGCCAAAAAAGGCCCTGAAATCAGAGCAGAAAACCTGCCACTATTGAGGGAGATGAGAAGTAATCTGTGGTGCATGGTGTTGTCACATCGCTTTCTCTATCGGTGTGTGTGTGTGTCTGTGTATGCGTGCGTGCGTGCGTGCATGTGTATATGTTTAGGCATCTGTGCATAGAGGGTGTGAATAGTAAAGAAGTTGAGAGTAAATGAGCGGTTACACCCTCAATCCCCAGATACATGCTGTGTGCTGCTTAGTGAGGTAAGGATGCCCAATAAAGTCAATGTTTGGGATTTTAAGAGTTAGAGAACAAGGAGGTTTAAAGCCCTTTAAACACTATTTTCTCTGCTGTGTGTGTGTGTAGTGGTTTACTCTACTGTTTACTGAGGAATAGAGATGACTAGTTTACTACCAGACAACTTCAGAGGAATCAACAGAAGACCGAGTGTGTGTTTGTTAAAAAATGTATTGAATAATCTATCCTAAACATCCTAGCTATACGCACACTTAAAACATTTCCAATACTTTTCTCTTTTGCCCTAGGCAGATTCCACTGTGTTCTATCAATTCTGTTGAACTAAACACGCAAACAAGAATGTACAGCTACACCTGAGAGTTCATACTCTTGACAGTTAACACACATGTACAGTATGTATGTTGTTTGTGTAAGTGCTCATCTGTGTTCATACATGATCCACCACATGTGTGTGTGTGTGTGTGTGTGTGTGTGTGTGTGTGTGTGTGTGTGCGTGCGTGCGTGTGCGTGCGTGCGTGCGTGCGTGCGTGCGTGCGTGTGTGTGTACTTTTTAATACATTTACAAAAATTTCTAAAAACATGTGGGGTATTGGATGGGTGAGAGAAAACACATCAAATTAATCTATTTTGAATATAGGCTGTAACACAACAAAATGTAGAATAAGTGTGTGTACACACACACACACACACACACACACACTTATTCTACATTTTGTTGTGTTACAGCCTACAGTATATTCAAAATAGATTAATTTGATGTGGTTTCTCTCACCCATCCAATACCCCACATGTTTTTAGAATTTTTTGTAAATGTATTAAAAAGGATGTACAGAAATATCTAATTTACAGAAGTATTTACACCCTTTTGCTATGACACTCCAAATTGAGCTCAGGCGCGTCCAATTTCCTTTGATCATCCTTGAGATGTCACTACAACTTGATTGGAGTCCACCTGTGGCCAATTGAATTGTTTGGACATGATTTATGAAAAAATTATGAAAATGTATGCGCTCACTACTGTATGTCACTCTGGATAAGAGCGTCTGCTAAATTACATTTAGTTGTTGTTGAAAGAAACACAACTGTCTATATAAGGTCCCACAGTATATGACAGAGCAAAAACTATACCATGAATTCCAAGGAACTCTCCGAGATAGAATTGAGATTAGGTATATATCTGGGGAAGAGAATAAAACAATTTCTAGTGTTGAAGGTTCCAAGAGCACGGTGGTCTCCATCATTAAGACATTTAAAAAACATGGAACAACCCAGACTCTGCCTAGAACTGGCTGTCCAACCAAACTGAGCAACCGGGCAAGAAGGACCTTGGTCAGGGAGGTGACCAAGAACCCAATGACCACTCTAACAGAACTACAGAGTTTCTTGGCTTAGATGGGAGAACCTGCCAGAAGGACAACAGCCTCTATTGCACTTCACCAATCTGGGCTTCATGGGAGAATGGCCAGACAGAAGCCACTCCTGAGAAAAAGGCACATGACAGCACGCCTGGAGTTTGCAAAAATTCACATGAAAGCATAAGGCCAAAGCCTCTGTGGTCTGATGAGACAAAAAGTGAACTATTTGGCCTGAATGCAAAGTGCTATGTCTGGAGACAACCAGGCACAGCTCATCACCCATCTAACACCATCCCTACCGTGAAGCATGGTGGTGGCAGTATCATGCTATGTGGATACTTTTCAGTGGCAGGGCCTGGGAGACTGGTAAGAATAGAGGGAACAATGAATGGAGCCAAATACAGGCAAATCCTTGATGAGAACCTGCTTCAGAGTGCAAATGACCTTAGAATGGGGGCGAAGATTTTCTTTTCAACAGGACAATGACCCCAAGCATACAGCCAACGCAACACTGGAATGGATTCAGAACAAGAATGTGAAAGTCCTTGACTGGCCCAGCCAAAGCACAGACTTGAATCCCAATGAAAAGCTGTGGATAGACTTGAAGATTGCTGTTCCCCATTTGTATCTGTTTCATTTTCAATAAATGAGCGAACATTTCTAAAAACATGTTTTCACTTTGTCATTATGGGATATTGTGTGTAGATGGGTGAGGAGAAATATCAACTCAACAAAATGTGGAATAAGTCAAGGGGTATGAGTACTTTCTGAAGGCACTGTATGTCACGCCCTGGCCATAGAGAGGCTTTTATTCTCTATTTTGGTTAGGCCAGGGTGTGACTAGGCTGGGCATTCTAGTTTCTTTATTTCTATGTTTTATATTTCTATGTTTTGGCCGGGTATGGTTCTCAATCAGGGACAGCTGTCTATCATTGTCTCTGATTGGGAATCATACTTAGGCAGCCTTTTTTCCTTTGGTGTTTGTGGGTAGTTGACTTTGTTAGTGGCACTATAGCAATAGTAAGCTTCACGGTCTGTCAGGGCCGTCAAAAGGAGGAGACCAACGCGCAGCGTGGTATGCATACATTCTTCTTTATTCTAAGAATGAACACTAAACAAAAATAACAAAATAACAAAACGAACCGTGAAGCTATACAAAATGAGTGCTAACAGGCAACTACACATAGACAAGAACCCACAAAACCAAAAGGGAAAATGGCAACCTAAATATGATCCCCAATCAGAGACAACGATAAACAGCTGCCTCTGATTGGGAACCAATTCAGGCCACCATAGACATAGATATACCTAGACTTACCAAAACCCCTAGATATACAAAAAACCCTAGACAATACAAAACTAGCATTCCCACCCTCGTCACACCCTGACCTAACCAAAATAATAAAGAAAACAGAGATAACTAAGTTCAGGGCGTGACACGGTCGTTTCTTTGTTTCTTGTTTTGTTGGCGACATTTACAATAATAAAAGAAAATGTACGCTCACCACGCTGCATCTTGGTCTCCTTCCGACGACGGCCGTGACACTGTAGCTGTGTAATAGGCTAATGTTTATGTGTGTCATTACAGTATGGGAGTAGCACAGATCTTCACTCCCCTTCATTGAAGATTTATGCCAGGGACGGTTTATTTAAGAGGAAAATGTGAGTTTAACTCTCACACTCACCCCGCCCAACATAAACTGTCTGTCAGGTACGTTTCTGGGATGTCTCTGAATGTTTCCAATTCCTCACAGACCTTTTCAAATGGGAAGGGAAACTAGGGAAGGTGAAAGGTACATGTGTGCATGGTTTATGTATGAGTTTCTGTTCATATGTAGCTAACTCACCTTCCCCACCCACAACACAAACACACACACACACCACCTCTTCGCCCTGAGCTTTAAATTGGCATGTACCATTAAGACACACCTCAATGCACTAACGCCCATCACCTGTCTGAACTGTCTGAACAGTATGGGACAAGAGAGAGTGATGCAATACAAGCAAATCATTGGGACCCATCAACCATAGTTTAGGTTTGTAAAAATTGGTTTTGGTAGTAGAGAGCAAGACCAAAAGATCATTGTTGATGGTGATTTTACAGTTGAACTAAAGTAACGATAATAACAGGCATGATCATGATAATCAGAGCCCTGTATTTAGCTTTGATGATGATATTCTTTAGTAATGACGTAGTTGCAGGTAAGTGTTCCAGATTCTCAGGTTGAAGTCAATAGTGCCTTTAGGGCGGAACACGTCAAAGACAAGAGGTCAGTCATGTTAACCCCCTAAACATCTCTTCTACAGTTAACTGACAAAATAATGGAAACACTTGAGTAAATGAGGGATACAAAGTACAGTGTACTGAAAGCAGGAAGTCCCACACAGGTGTGGTTTATGAGTTAATTAAGCAATTAACATCCCATCAGGCCCATATTTTGGCCCTTATTTTGGCTACCATGGCTATGCCCCCATAGGATGACAATGCCCCATCCACAGTGCACAAGTGGTCACTGAATGGTTTGATGAGCATGAAAACGATGTAAACCATATGTCATGGCCGTCTCAGTCACCAGATCTCAACCCAATTGTACACCAATGGGAGATTTGTTAAAGAATGGTGTCGCATCCCTCCAATAGAGTTCCAGACACTTGTAGAATCTATGCCAGGTGCATTGAAGCTGTTCTGGCTCGTGGTGCCCAATGCCATATTAAGACACTGTATCTTAGTTGTATGAACCAACTCTAGTCGAACAGACTTTGTTAATATCTCTCTCTCTCTCTCTCTCTCTCTCTCTCTCTCTCTCTCTCTCTCTCTCTCTCTCTCTCTCTCTCTCTCTCTCTCTCTCTCTCTCTCTCTCTCTCTCTCTCTCTCTCTCTCTCTCTCTCTCTCTCTCTCTCTCTCTCTCTCTCTCTCTCTCTCTCTCTCTCTCTCTCTCTCTCTCTCTCTCTCTCTGTGTGTGTGCATGTCCATCTCAGAGTTCATGGGTCATCAGTCTCCCCTGAGGACACTAGGCTGATTACCCTCTTATTACACACACACACACACACACACATACTGGGCTGATTACCCTCTGTTGGCAAACAAACACCTCTGACCTCTAACCCCTGACATAACACTTTGACCTTGTCATGAGTAGGGAGGTAAAGGTAACTGCCAAAATAAAGGAAACACCGACATAAAGAGTTTTTAGATGGTGTTGGGCCCCCACGAGCCAGAACAGTTTTAATATACCATGGCATAGATTCTACAAGTGTCTAGAACTCTATTCATCCATGAGAAATTCCATAATTTCGTGTTTTGTTGATGGTGGTGGAACACAATGTCTTTGGTGCTGCTCCAGAATCTCCTATAAGTGTTCAATTGGGTTGAGATCTGGTGACTGAGACGGCATATGGTTTACGTCATTTTCATGCTCATCAAACCATTCAGTGACCACTCGTGTGGATGGGTGCATTGTCATTCTATGGGGGCATAGCAAATAATGGCCTTTCCAGAATTTTTATACATGACCCTAAGCATGATGGGATGTTAATTGCTTAATTAACTTAGGAACCTGATTTAAATATACTTTGCATCCCTCATTTACTCAAGTGTTTCCATCATTTTGGCAGATACCTGTACATAAACACACCTGTAAGAGAATAGGGTGGGGTGGAGAATAGTTTGACTGAATGTCAATGATCATGTCATGGAGTAGAGCAATCATAAAATAAATATTCTAAACCTATTTCTATTGTTATAATAACACCAGATACTCAAGTAGAAGTTCAGCTAGAATAATTGTTTAGAGATTCTGAATTTTTCCCGTGGTTTGTTTTTCAACTCTAATTATGAGTCACTATCACGTTCAAAGCTCACAGTGATGCTAATCTCTCATCTGGGCTAATTACCGTGACAACATGGCTCCAGCAGCCAATCACAGGTGACCTGATCCGTGATCTCACTGTAACCCTGGACGACCTTGTTTTCGTAACCTCCAGTTCGCCCCGAGAGAGACGAAAGATTGGCATCAGACTGAGAACAAGCCCTGTCCACATAATTTCAGTAGCTCACTCACTCATCTTATAGAGCACTCCAAAACAATGAGAGAGAGAGAGAGAGAATTACCTCAGATGACTAGATATATGGTATATACAGTAGATGATCTGAACTACACAGAGACATATTGTACACCAGATCTTCCTCCACAGGCTTACAGATAGAGTACAACACAATATCTGCTAGGTGTGTGTGTGCGTGCGTGCATGCGTGCGTGTGTGTGTGTGTGTGTGTGTGGTAAAGAGCTTGTAATCTTTCTCATAACATATCATGAATTCTCTCTCTCTTTCCTTTTCTCTCTTTATGCCCTCGGTCAATGTTAGGTTAGTGTCCCTCTCTCTTCCCTTCTCTCTCTCTTCTCCATGTCCATCGGTCCGTACTTCCTCTAACCTGATGGGATTCTCCACAGACACCGCCATCTTCAGAGAGGGACCTGTCCTGCAGTCTGTATGAGACAGAAATACTTTGCCATTGTAATTGTTTGTAAGCTTCTGTAGTCTAAAATGAATCTATGATCGTATGCTATCCATTTGTTTTTTGTATGCTGTTCTTTGTATGCCATTTTAATATTTGAGAATTAACCAATGATATTAGGCCACTCTTGGCTATTATTACAGACACCTGTGTGTCTTTTAACACTATATAAACGAGTCATCCCGCAGTGGTTGTGATTATACCCTGATGAAGACAGCTTGGCTGTCGAAACGTTGGATATTACATTTTTGCATCTGAGCTCCTAGAGTGTGCGGCTCTCCTTTATTTTCAAGTTTTCTACTCCGCCAGCCAGCACCTCGCCTAAATAAGTGTGCGTTTCTTTTTCTTCGAGAAATAGAACATAAAACATCCCCCCTCCCTCATCATAAAACAACGTCCCTGCCGTCCCCACATCCCCCCTCAGCTCCTCTACCAGAAGAACACAGAAAACAAAACATCCTTCCATCCGGCTCCGCTGCCGCTGCTGCTGCTGCTGTAGGCTTCATACAGAAGTTGGAGTCTCAGCTCTGGGCTTCCCAGTTTAGAACCCAGCAGGTAAGAGGGTTCCAAGGGTGGTAGGAAGGGTGCTGGAGTGTCACCATGGGAGCTAGGTGTTGTGGGGAGGAGAGGGAGTATGGGAGGAGGAGAGGAGGAGGGGAGGAGGGAGGGAATAGGGGGAGGAGGAGAAGAGGGAAGTGTATAGTGGTGATGAAGCTGAGAGGATTCACTAAGTTACTTTGATACAGTTCATGTGCCTCAGGGCTTAATCAGCCTGTGGTGACCAGGGCGGGGCAGGGTATGGTGACCTCACAGACCAAGCAGACAAGCTTCAGCTGTTTCCTGTTTCTGGTGTTCGCTGTTTACACAGCCTATTCAGGATCTGTGTGTGACTTATCGTAAGTGGAGGATGTGTATCTCTTAAACACACTACAGATGAGAGAGGAGCATGTGGTCCAGTGTGAGGAATATTTATTCAGTGAATGAAGTTTTCTATCACAGCTTGCCCCTACTTTCCATCTCTCCCTTCCTCCCTCCCTCACTACTCTCCCTCCCTCCCTTTCTCTCGCAAGCAGCAGAGGCCCCCCTGCTGTGTTTCTCATACAACACACAGACACACCACCACACTCCAGGAATGGGTAAGGAGACGAGAGATGTACTAAGTGTATGTTCTCAGTGCGTGCGACGAACCCTCTCACCCCCATGCCTCTGATTATGTTACACTTATCTGAAGATCAGGCTGGAAGACAACACACACACACCTCTTCAGGTATGTACTATTAAAGTAACTCGGATTGTATTTGGCAGGTGTTTCTAACATCTAGATGTGATAACCATTCCTTTGAGAATCCTTGGTCCCCCTTCCCCACCCCAGGCACGTGCACCGATAGGGCTCAACCCGTGCCCAAGCACCTGACCTTTTGCCCTGTTATGAAAGAGTTCCCTCGCAAGTCTGTGAATTTTTGTAGTTTTCTGAATTATTTTGCAATTTTATTTGAGTCTTTTTTCATATTTTGTTTTAATTTTAAATATAAAGAATTGCACATCAAACTACCTAATTTCATAAGCTCCTGCCCCCCCACCCAAGATCGCACTCATCTGACTTGCATGCAGTGGCCAATGGCTGTGAGCGCAGGGTGGGGAGACATGAACACTGGTAGGAGGCTACTTTTAAGTTAGATCTGTCATGTGTGTCTCCCACTGTTAAGGACAGAATGGGCCAATTGGACTGCTTGTTAGTAATAGGCAGATGTCAGCAGCAGAACAAAGTCAAATCATGTAAAAACAAGTTTGTTTCAACATAATAGCTAACTAGCTAGCTAGCTATCATATTTACATCAACATTCGATCTGATCACTATTTTTCCATCTCTTGTCGTCTCTGGCCTAGGAGTCACTGGCACTAGCTTTCTTACAATGTGCGATGAGTGAGCTTAGTCTCTTCTTGCATTAAATAAATAGGCCTATTTTTGTCTACAGAGAAGGTTGGAATGCTATGAATTTTGAGATGTGAAAGTACATTTCCTTTTTTTCTCTTTTCTTATTTTGAGCACCTGTCCCCCAAAGGTCTGTAAATGGCCCTGCCCCACCCTGTATAGTCTGTGCCACGAGATGGGAAGGAGGTTTGTATAGCCCCATTGGCAACAGAGCATAGGCTACAGTTAAGCAGAGGCGTTTTTCGGGTTTTCACAGATTCTATGTCATTCACATGACAGAAGACATTATCCGAATATTTTCTATTACCACACAAATTCCCGAAATGAGTGGCTACTCTGACACTGATAAACTGAGATCAATAAAAACGAGCTGGTCTTGAATTCAAACAACCCTAACCCTAACCCTTGAATTAGCCCAGGCCAATGAAGTGACACACAGATTGTAGAATATTAGGAGGAAAAATATAGGCCTATATAAACTCAGCAAAAAAAGAAACGTCCTCTCACTGTCAACTGCGTTTATTTTCAGCAAACGTAACATGTGTAAATATTTGTATAAACAAAACAAGATTCAACAACTGAGACATTAACTGAACAAGTTCCACAGACATGTGACAAACAGAAATGGAATAATGTGTCCCTGAACAAAGGGGAGGTCATAATCAAAAGTAACAGTCAGTATCTGGTGTGGCCACCAGCTGCATTAAGTACTCCAGTGCATCTCCTCCTCATGGACTGCACCAGATTTGCCAGTTCTTGCTGTGAGATGTTACCCCACTCTTCCACCAAGGCACCTGCAAGTTCCCGGACATTTCTGGGGGGAATGGCCCTAGCCCTCACCCTACGATCCAACAGGTCCCAGACGTGCTCAATGGGATTGAGATCCGGGCTCTTTGCTGGCCATGGCAGAACACTGACATTCCTGTCTTGCAGGAAATCATGTACAGAACGAGCAATATGTCTGGTGGCATTGTCATGCTGGGGGGTCATGTCAGGATGAGCCTGCAGGAGGGGACCACATGAGGGAGGAGGATGTCTTCCCTGTAACTCACACCGTTGAGATTGCCTGCAGTGACAACAAGCTCAGTCTGATGATGCTGTGACACACCACCCCAGACCATGACGGACCCTCCACCTCCAAATCGATCCCGCTCCAGAGTACAGGCCTCGGTGTAACGCTCATTCCTTCGACGATAAATGCGAATCCGACCATCACCCCTGGTGAGACAAAACCGCGACTCGTCAGTGAAGAGCACTTTTTGTCAGTCCTGTCTGGTCCAGCGACGGTGGGTTTGTGTCCATAGGCGACGTTGTTGCCATTGATGTCTGGTGAGGACCTGCCTTACAACAGGCCTACAAGCCCTCAGTCCAGCCTCTCTCAGCCTATTGCGGACAGTCTGAGCACTGATGGAGGGATTGTGCGTTCCTGGTGTAACTCAGGCAGTTGTTGTTGCCATCCTGTACCGGTCCCGCAGGTTTGATGTTCGGATGTACCGATCCTGTGCAGGTGTTGTTACACGTGGTCTGCCACTGCGAGGACGATCAGCTGTCCGTCCTGTCTGCCTGTAGCGCTGTCTTAGACGTCTCACAGTACGGACATTGCAATTTATTGCCTGGCCACATTTGCAGTCCTCATGCCTCCTTGCAGTATGCCTAGGGCACGTTCACGCAGAGGAGCAGGGAGCCTGGGCATCTTTCTTTTGGTGTTTTTCAGAGTCAGTAGAAAGGCCTCTTTAGTGTCCTAAGTTTTCATAACTGTGACCTTAATTGCCTACCGTCTGTAAGCTGTTAGTGTCTTAACGAACGTTCCACAGGTGCATGTTCATTAATTGTTTATGGTTCATTGAACAAGCATGGGAAACAGTGTTTAAACCCTTTACAATGAAGATCTGTGAAGTTATTTTGGATTTTTACGAATTATCTTTGAAAGACAGGGTCCTGAAAAAGGGAGGTTTCTTTTTTTGCTGAGTTTATTATAGGATACAGTAGGCTACTAAATAAACTTTCCAGTGCCACACTGGCTCACCTAATGATGAAGATGAAGCAATAGGCTACTCACCGGCGATGGCTGATGCGCTTGTCATCTCAAGATGAGCTACTTTGATAGACAGTGCTGCTGTTTGCTCAAAATTGGTTCTACAGACAGATTAGTCTTCTCTTTTCGGCAGTAGGCTGAACTGTACATTTTTCCCGTGATTGTATTTTGAAATTTGCAAAAGGCAAACTGACAGCTGCAACCAACCATATAAATATAATCCGTAAATGGCAGTTCCAATTCAAGTCAGGACTGGCAGCCATTGCTAGTGTACCCATGAGTTTAACAGTCATATTACCAGGGTAAGAGGTTCCAAAACCCTTCTATGAATTATATGTCTATGGCCACAACGCAACAAGCTGTTCTATACGTTCTATATTCTGCAGCCTTCCTGACTGTAGGCATACCGGTAACTGACAAAACAAAGGACACAAATAAAGGAAACAAAATGAGGTATACAAAGTTATGGTGTGGGGTGCATTTTCCTGGCATGGTTTAGGTCCACTTGTAGAATCTATGCTAAGTCGCATTGAAGCTTTTCTGGCAGCTTGTGGTGGCCCAAAACCCTATTATTAAGACACTTGTTGGTGTTTCCGTTATTTTGAATGTGCTTGTGATGTGGTTGTGATAAAACTTAATCCACAGTTATTTTTTTGAAACTATTATGATCTCTAGTGTATTTTGAACATTGAGAGTGGGCTCCTGTGGTTGAAAAAAAATAGAAACACTTTATTTATTTCTCTGCCTCTCTGGCCAACTATGGGTTTGGGCTTCAGCCCCTGTAAGCCTCTGCATTAATCCGGCCCTGCCTCCACTATTATTACACCATGTGTGGTATGTATGACATATATTATTTTTGATATGTCCCTCATCCTGTCTCTGTCTGCTGATTTATTGCACTCTCTCTCTTTCTCTGCCTAACTCAAGTCCCCAAAATAACTCAACACATTTATGAGCAGGTATTCTCTTCTCTCACCAACCTCCCAGTCCCAGTCCCAGCAACAGGTAGTTAGTTATACACCAAGCACAACATAGACACAGAGACAGATCAGAGGCACCCACATCTATCACCGCCTGGCCCAAAAATGCTGTCTGCCCTTTAAGAAAACAAAAACATGAACCTGCAGCACAGGTGAGGGGGAGCAGAGCAAAGGGAGTAAGAAACACTCCCACCAACACTCTCTTTAGATAGATGGGCTCTCCTGTGCCAGACATGGACTGTGTGTGTGTGTGTGTGTGTGTGTGTGTGTGTGTGTGTGTGTGTGTGTGTGTGTGTGTGTGTGTGTGTGTGTGTGTGTGTGTGTGTGTGTGTGTGTGTGTGTGTGTGTGTGTGTGTGTGTGTGTGTGTGTGTGTGTGTGTGTGTGTGTGTGTGTGTGTGTGTGTGTGTGTTCTTTGGGGCACTCCAGTGCCAGGCATGGGCAGTCTTTTTACTCGTGTGTGGAATGTCTGACTGCATACATGTACCAGCCTGTCTGGGTCAGATCGAGAGGTGGAAGGGCGATCAACATGTAATACCAACACACACACAATCACTCTCTGGATGGACAACAATGTGATTTAAGTCTGACCCTGTCCGTTCCAACCCTACTGCCAGAAACAAAATTAGACAATAAACTCTTACGTTCCCACCATGACGCCAGTGCGCTTTGGACTTCTAACCCCTTTTAAACAATGTGTGCTTGAGTTACAGACTTTGGTTGTACCATTGGATTTGTCTATTTCTTCTGCATCTGCAGATTCCTCTATTAGTCTGTGTGATTGACAGGGGCTGAGTTAGAGTGGTGTTTGTGAGACAAGGGCAGATCCAGAAGGGGCCTGTGGCTGGGTCTTTTTACAAAAACATCTGTAAAGTCCGAATGGTTTGGGCTACAAACTATGAAAAGCTATCTATGAAAAGCTGAGACTCTCACGAACACGGTATGACTTTCACAAGCTAGACAAGAGTCGTTAGAAGGTACGGGGTACGTTCTTCTACATAGATCATAGGAAATCCCAGGACGAAGTGTCTATAATACTGTAATAAGCTCACATAGTTGTATATTAATTTCTCACTGAGCAAACAATTTATGTACTTACAGAATTCATATAAATAAATAATTTTTATCAGGTTTTTGGTATGGCTTATTCTTTTTATTGACATTTGACATTTGTCAATAAAACTCATGAACGCAAGTGTTTATGTAATTGTTTTGTGTTCTACTGTAGCCCTGGTTGTCCTGAAAAGAAAACTGTGAAACATTTAGTTCTGAGGCTAAATATAAGGACTGGACATATAAATTGAAGATAAATTGAAGTCGGATTAATGAAAATCCAATTTTTGCTGGGGTCTCGGGACTGATAGACGTAAAACCATTCTACACAAATTCTGAGAGACAAAGCCAAGTTGACACCTTAACACATGACACAATAACTACCACTGGACTATCATTTTTCACATAAGGAAAAGCATTAACACATACTTTTCAAGGTCAAAATCTCCTTTTGGTTGATTTGAACTGGCTCTTGTGTTTAAATGAAAAGCTTATGATTCTTGCCCTGCGGTGCAAATACCTGCAGGATTAGTATAGGAGTAGACAGCTCTGATGAAGAGACACAGTGGACAAATATGTAGAGTATGTATGAGACCATGTGGATTAGCAGCATGCGTGTATGTGTTTGTGTGTTTGTGTGCATGCATGTGTGTATTCCTTGGAGCTAGGCTCAGGTGAGCTACGGTTTGTGGAGAAGCCCTAACTACACACCTGTCAGACAGGTAACATTCCTTCAGCCACCCCAAGGGAATCGAGACACACACACACACACACACACACACACACACACACACACACATGGATGTTTATATTAAGAGTTGAGCGCTGATCTGATATGGTTTATCTGATCACAAGAGCCCAGATCATTAAATCAAGTGTAAGAAATTCTCACGCATCTCCCTCTGTGTGTGTGTGTGTGTGTGTGTGTGTGTGTGTGTGTGTGTGTGTGTGTGTGTGTGTGTGTGTGTGTGTGTGTGTGTGTGTGTGTGTGTGTGTGTGTGTGTGTGTGTGTGTGTGTGTGTGTGTGTGTGTAAAAGTGTAGGATTCTATGTTTTTTCAGTAGAGCAAGCATAGTGATCACATAATCTGAATAAGATACAGTACATAGAAATGTGAGTCACGCAGCCCAGGTCCCTATCCAATCACATCTCTGTGTTTTATGTTCCCATACCTGACTGGGTGACTCACACACACGCACACGCACACACACGCCATTACCTGAGGAACGTTTGCGTTACCGGCTGGTTCCTTTATGCAGGGTGTTTGTCCTTGTCAAACAGGCCAACACATACAGTAGACAGACCTGTTTCATTGCATCATTACTTACTTAAAACATGATATGTGTATTTTAGTATTATACTGTTGGCTACCAGGGGAAAGCCTCAGTAGACCTCAGTAAATTTCATCATGACATCTGTACAAGTGAACTTGTTTTTGGATAAGTTTGGTTAAGGTCTCCTGCTATGCCTTCTGTGACAAATGCCTTTGTAAACACAGCAATACAAATACTGATTCAAAGGTACTACATCAGCTACCTCATGAGTCATGATGTTTACGTGACAGTATAATAGATATATTATAAATATCATAGCAGGACTGAGCATTTGCAGGTGGAGCTAATGATGCCGTGATGTCATTGGTGTCCGTGGCTTCTGTCTGTCAGCTAATCCCTTTCTGATTGGCTACATTTAACATTTACATTTAAGTCATTTAGCAGACGCTCTTATCCAGAGCGACTTACAAATTGGTGCATTCACCTTATGATATCCAGTGGAACAACCACTTTACAATAGTGCATCTAACTCTTTTAAGGGGGGGGGGGGGGGGGGTTAGAAGGATTACTTTATCCTATCCTAGGTATTCCTTAAAGAGGTGGGGTTTCAGGTGTCTCCGGAAGGTGGTGATTGACTCCGCTGACCTGGCGTCGTGAGGGAGTTTGTTCCACCATTGGGGTGCCAGAGCAGCGAACAGTTTTGACTGGGCTGAGCGGGAACTGTACTTCCTCAGAGGTAGGGAGGCGAGCAGGCCAGAGGTGGATGAACGCAGTGCCCTTGTTTGGGTGTAGGGCCTGATCAGAGCCTGAAGGTACGGAGGTGCCGTTCCCCTCACAGCTCCGTAGGCAAGCACCAGGCTAATCTTGTTTGTTTGTTTACAGGATTAGACTGAAGGGTTTCCATGGTTCACTACACCCTGCTGTGTCATGGCAACGCTTTCAGACAGACATCACCTACCATCAAGTACAGTAGAGAAGGTAGATTTGACCACTCATAGAACTGATACTGATATCCCAGAAGCCTCAGCAAGACCAACACACATCAAGTCTCAATGGGACAGCTGTCTCCTCAAGGGAAGTAGAGAATGAAACATCTTCACACTGTGATTCAGCTGCCAAGTGAAGAACTTTCATCTTTAAAAGTTTCAGAAATCTAGTTTACCTAATTTCACTCATTTTCCAAAACATTTGAAGTGTTAAGATAACTATGTTAATTGTTTTATCCAAGGTGTTTGATGCAGTAAACACATTTTTATTATATTTCTTTAAAGCTCACCGATAGTCTTTGATTGTTTGTTTACTTGTTATTTATTTGTGAGAGAGTATGTTTGCTGTGGAGCAAAAAAACTACCAATGGTAGATCCTAACTTCCTGAAGCTTCGCCCGATGCCCAGCCAGCATGCACTGGCATGTTGTTGTTGCATGCAGTGATAATCCAGCTGCAACGTATACTGAGCTGAGCAGCGTTTGGAGGAGTACAGTGACACTGGTCTATGGCTACGGCTCCACTGACTGAACTATGTAGAGAGAGATAAATGTTGAGATTTCACATTCTCTCTCTAAGCACATTCAGTTTTGTTCTGCAGCTTCTGGTGTATGCCCTAGGTAACACAAGAGAGAGAGAAATCCAATGTAGGTTGTGGGCCGTGGCAAGATATCTGCTTTAGTTTTCGAGATGATCGATCTCTGTCGCGGGAGGAGCTGTTTTTCACATATCTGAACACCTTTCTATATGTTGTCAATTTGTGTTTTTTTCCCCTAGTTGGACAGGCAAACCCCGCTGAGTATTTTTTTAAATATTTAACCTTTATTTAACTAGGAAAGTCAGTTAAGAACAAATTCTTATTTACAATGACTGCCTACCCCGGCCAAACCCTAACTGGACGACGCTGGGCCAATTCTGCGCCACCCTATGGAACTCCCAATCCCGGCCGGTTGTGATACAGCCTGGAATCGAACCAGGGTCTGTAGTGATGCCTCAGACCACCGCGCCCCTCAGGAGCCACTATAAACCACTGTAAACCAATCAAAACTTGTGTACTATTCATGAGACTATCACATTATCCATATCTAAGGTAGTAGACAGCTGGTGACATCTTGAGAAAGAGATCTCCATCCGACAAACTGCTATCAGATAAAGTATTTTTTTAATCTAACTATTTAGTTATAGAATACCATCAATGCAATGGTGATGGTGATACCATCAATGCAAGCTGTAAAATGACTCCCAACTTAGAACACAGGGACCTTAGTAATGTAGCTATCTTGCTAGTTGGCTAGCTAGTTACTACAAGTAGATATGTTGCTAGCTAGCAGGAGCAGATATCACTAGCTAACATGTCATTCTGGGACCAGGAGTGTTTTAACTATCAGTTTATTCCAAGTAATAATTTTAAGTCTACAAAAATCTATAGGACAAGTCGTGTAAATCTAATACAGTCATCAAGGCAGGACCCACTCATTTCATTTATAGTGACAATGTCACGCCCTGACCATAGAGAGCCTTTTCTATTCTCTATTTTGGTTAGGTCGGGGTGTGACTAGGGGGGGTGTTCCTATCTTGGTGTTTTGTTTTCTATGTTGGCCTGGTATAGTTCCCAATCAGAGGCAGCTGTTTATCGTTGTCTCTGATTGGGGATCATATTTAGGCAGCCTTTTCCCACTGGGTTTTTGTGGGATCTTGTTTGTGTATAGTTGCCTTAACCACTGCATAGCTTCACGTTCGTTTTGTTCTTTATTGTTTTTTGCCGGTTCACGTAATAAAGATGATGAACCCAAACCACACTGCATTTTGGTTCGATTCTTACAACAATGATCGTGACAGACAAATAAGAAATGCCACATTATCCATGTCAATAGTTGGAGTAGGATGATTGCAGAGCACCCTGCCTCAAACTGTCAGAATGTTCATTTCTAGCTCACAAACTACATTCCTTTGCTGCAGAGCCCCACCTGTTTTGAGCCCCATCTGTTTAGCTAAAAAATATATATCTGTTTTGCATGTTATTTTGGCATTAATATGTGTCACAATGTAAAAAATAAATAATTTTGTTAATAAAGCTGCATACAAACATGGTCTCTTTTTTGTTTTCTTGAGTAAGGCAGCTTCAAAATGCAGGTGTTTCAGCCTACCTCAGTGCTTTCTTTTCTTTATTTTGGTGGAGGGGCAGCCATCAGAAAATACAGACCGTAGGGGTTGGTAATGCTCTCTAGTTGCACCGTGATTGGCTCAGTGTTCTGTCACTTATGGGGACACTCGTCACCACAAAATCTACAGGGAGAGCTTGAAAATTCAAGCCCCTTGGGTGCTGCCATAGATTTACATTAGAAGTGCCCATCCAAGAAGGCTCAATGTCATTGGCCACAGATAAAATTACATCAAATCACATTATATCTACCGTAGCTTTCATTGGACTGATCATGTCAACGTCATACTTTCAAAATCTTATTTAGCAAGCTAGACATGCAGTCATCATCATGAATCAAGTCGACAATCTACTGGCAAATCCTTTTCAATCCTTGTCATATGAAAATAAATTAGAGATAAAACATATCGGTGCTCATCTGCCATTGGACATAAACATTACACAACAAGTTGGAAATCGCAAATTCAACAGTGAGTGGTTTGGAAGGAATCCGTTGCTAACTGCAAGGGTTGCAAAGCAATCACTAGCCTGCTATTCAGTGGAGAGGGTGTGTGGTCCAAGTCTGGGTTTAAGGGTCTCTTTTCCAAGCTTAAAAGGATAAACAATCACATGCCAGAAAAGGTTGAGTACATTGGCCATGCTGTCAATCCAGCATTACTTCTGCCATGTTCAAAACAACTGGACTCGGAAATAGGAAATCTCAGACTTCAGTGAGTTCAAGACAACTGGGAACCTAGAAAAAAAACTAGCTCCGACTGGGAAAATACGTTTTGAACGGTCATCCAACTATGAATTCCAAGTCGGAAACTCGGGCCTCTTTCTAGAGCTTGACCTGAAGATCACTTACATATTTTTTTTTAAACAAATTTAACTAGGCAAGTCAGTTAAGAACAAATTCTTATTTACAATGACAGCCTATCAGGGAGCAGTGGGTTAACTGCCTTGTTCAGGGGCAGAAGAACATATTTTTACCTTGTCAGCTCAGGGATTCAATCCAGCAACCTTGTGGTTACTGGCCCAACACTCTAACCACTAGGGTACCTGCCACCCCAAGGTCATGACCTTGTTTTTTTCCGAGTTCCCAGTTGTCATGAATGCAACACAAATCCAGAGAATGCTAGACTTTGATGACAAAGTTTGATGACAAAACTTGCCCATAAGAAGGATGGCCGCACCACCTTCCTGTTCAAGTGAGCACAGCACAACAAAGTATGTTCAAAACGTAGCTAAGAATGTAATACTAAGTGCTATTTGAGAACTCATCTGGTTTAAAAATCTGGTTTAAAAATAAAACTCTGGTTTTACAATAAAGCTCTGGTTGTCTTATTGCAGAGCACATTCTACAACTGTTTTTAGAGAAGATTGTATTGCAAGCTATACTATATAAACTGTTGAAGTCGGAAGTTTACATAGACTTAGGTTGGAGTCATTAAAACTCGTTTTTCAACCACTCCACAAATTTCTTGTTAACAAACTATAATTTTGGCAAGTCGGTTAGGACATCTACTTTGCGCATGACACAAGTCATTTTTCCAATAATTGTTTACAGACAGATTATTTCACTTATAATTCACTGTTTCACAATTCCAGTGGGTCAGAAGGTTACATACACTAAGTTGACTGTGCCTTTAAGCAGCTTGGAAAATTCCAGAAAATTATGTCATGTCCTCAGAAGCTTCTGATAGGCTAATTGACATAATTTGAGTCAATTGGAGGTGAACCTGTGGATGTATTTCAATGCCTACCTTCAAACTCAGTGCCTCTTTGCTTGATATCATGGGAAAATCAAAAGAAATCAGCCAAGACTTCAGAAAAAAATTGTGGACCTCCACAAGTCTTGCTTATCCTTGGGAGCAATTTCCAAACGCCTGAGGGTACCATGTTCATCTGTACAAACAATAGTACGCAAGTATAAACACCATGGGACCACGCAGCCGTCATACCACTCAGGAAGGAGACTCATTCTGTCTCCTAGAGATGAACGTACTTTGGCGCGAAAAGTGCAAATCAATCCCAGAACAACAGCAAAGTACCTTGTGAAGATGCTGGAGGAAACAGGTACAAAAGTATCTATATCCACAGTCAAACGAGTCCTATATCGACATAACCTGAAAGGCCGCTCAGCAAGGAAGAAGCCACTGCTCCAAAACCGCCATAAAAAAGCCAGACTGCGGTTTGCAACTGCACATGGGGACAAAGATCTTACTTTTTGGAGAAATGTCCTCTGGTCTGATGAAACAGAAATAGAACTGCTTGGCCATAATGACCATTGTAATATTTGGAGGAAAAAGGGGGAGGCTTGCAAGCCGAAGAACACCATCCCAACCATGAAGCACGGGGGTGGCAGCATCATGTTGTGGCGGTGCTTTGCTGCAGGAGGGACTGGTGCACTTCACAAAATAGATGTCATCATGAGGAGGAAAATTATGTGGATATATTGAAGCAACATTTCAAGACATCAGTCAGGAAGTTAAAGCTTGGTCGCAAATGGGTCTTCCAATGGACAATGACCCCAAGCATACTTCCAAAGTTGTGGCAAAATGGCTTAAGGACAACAAAGTCAAGGTATTGGAGTAGCCATCACAAACCCTGACCTCAATCCTATAGAAAATGTTGTATGCAGAACTGAAAAAGCGTGTGCGAGCAAGGAGGCCTACAAACCTGACTCAGTTACACCAGCTCTGTCAGGAGGAATGGGCCAAAATTCACCCAACTTATTGTGGGAAGCTTGTGGAAGGCTACCCAAAATGTTTGACCCAAGTTAAACAATTTAAAGGCAATGCTACCAAATACTAATTGAGTGTATGCAAACTTCTGACCCACTGGGAATGTGATGAAATAAATAAAAGCTGAAATAAATAATTCTCTCTACTATTATTCTGACATTTCACATTCTTAAAATAAAGTGGTGATCCTAACTGACATAAGAAAGGGAATTGTTACTTGGATTAAATGTCAGGAATTGTGAAGAACTGAGTTTAAATGTATTTGGCTAAGGTGTATGTCAACTTCCGACTTCAATTGTATGTAGGCTATGCCATATGTTTTGGCTAATATGCATATGCAGCCGTCATTTTTTAACCTCCATTCAAGCATACATGACACACACACATCCTTCTATCTACATGATTTTATTTGAGTTTACATGCAACGTATATGATTGAATGTTTCTTTAAGCCTGAAGATAGTTACTTGAAATGAGACCTATAATCATGCCAAAACATAATAAAAATTGACATTTACAGTAGCTGGCTAGGCTTGTATGTAACATTGGCTAGCGTTCAAAAATTGGCTAAACGTCAACTGAGTTATCTCTTCATATTATCAAGACCATTTGTATTGCATGCTACATATTTCGCGTGCACTTGAAAACAGATATGCATCTTTTTCGGTCTTTGGGAGATAGCTAGCTATATGTGTTCCTCTTCATCAGACAGGAGCTCATGTTATCACAAGAGGCTGTATTTACATTGTAGATAGAAGCAGGCCATTGGCTGCCTTCATCACGAGGGGGTATGTACGGCAGTTCTGATTGGTTCCAAGTTTAGCAGTTTGTCAAATTTGTATGAGCAGTGTTAAAATACACTTTTTATGAGAAAATGTGCAAGAATTGAAGGTGCCAACAAATGTTATAGTCATCATAAGAATGGTGGGGGATTGAGCAACTTCATGTTTTTCTGGTTCGGCCCACCACCTAATGGTGGCAAGTGGGCCAGTTTGCTGTGAGATTCCCTGTGACATTCTTCCTGTTTTTCACAAGACAGGGTGGGGATGTCTCTAATGTCATAGACTGAATTTCTGAGTGAAATCTGAGAGAGAGAGAGAGAGAGAGAGAGAGAGAGAGAGAGAGAGAGAGAGAGAGAGAGAGAGAGAGAGAGAGAGCGAGAGAGAAAAACTGTAAATCACCAGGGGTGTGAGGGAAGGAGGGCCCTGCCATGTTATTTTTAGAACTATTTCTGCGGTTGTTGGATACCTGAGAAACCAGTCAGGAACAATAGATAGAAACTCACTGACCCTAGAGCTGATTCAAACAGTCATTACCAACAAGGCTCTGGTCACCTGGCTGACCTGGAGTCAGATGTGACATGAGTTGTGTCTCAAATGGCACCCTATTCTCTATATAGTGCACTACTTTTAACCAGGGCCAATAGCGAATAAGATGCCATTTGGGACGTAGCCATGGTCTTCTCCCACTGTTACCTTAGTACCAATAACACCCCAACCTACGCAGCACGCCCCACCCCAGAAAACGACAACCTGGAAACAACTCAGTAAACAGTTACTGTAGCCAGAGCACATAGGAACCCCCCTTGTCTATTGCAGCGCTTCCATGCACCATTGACACCTGTCCAAACAAGCCCATTTAGCCCTAATAACACACAACACACACACACACACACAAACACATAAAAACAAAACAGATCGCTGACTGACTAATCAGTGTGAGGACACCTTTCTCTGCGTCACTCCGAGCCGAGGCTCTCCCTGTGTTACACCAGCCTAAAGAAAACATTCAGCCGAGACAAAGGCCCAACCTCAACGGCCTGGCTCACAGCCTCACACACGCGATGGCATACCGTTAACACTGACTCACACCTGTTAGACAGTAGAAAGCATTGTGAAATATTACACCCGGGTACCCCCAAGAGTTAGAGCCAACCACACACACATACTCATTCAAGCACGCGCACACACAGTTTCCTCATATGTTCATGTAATCTTGTTTTCAGACAGCATTGACTAATAGATGGTTGTTCGTGAGGTCATCAGTGGTCATGTATTGTAATTCCTGGATTTACAATAGGGTTGTTATTTTTACAGCATGTAGGGTAGTCAGCGCTGTGTGTGAGGGAGAGGGTTAGTATGGGTGTGTGTGTCTGTAAGAACCTCATGTTTCTCCACTCAGAGAGAGAGAAGGGGGGGGGGGGGGGGTGTAATGACTATGGTTTGCTTAGGTTGCTAAAATCCTAATAATGTAATAAATAAAACTGCTATGGGTCCATCCTAATAATGTAACTTCAACCATGCATGCAATTAATGAAGATTGCTAAATTGTCTTAAAGAATGTGGCAGACGTCCAAGGCCTCAGGTGTCCCCATAACAGACTTACTGTGAACAAACAGATACAGGTCATTTTGTCACTTTAACCTAGATTAAATGTGTGTTGTATCATGACCCTCTTTTGGTGACAAATATTTGTCATAGTGTAAACGGAGACTAATATGACACTTTTTTAACACAAACACACCCACACAAACACATACACACACACACACAACTAAATATATTAAACAGAGCCCTAGAAATAAAGACATCCCTTGTTCTTGTGTTGAATGCAGCAGATATTTCCCTTCCTCTCCCGTCACACATGGACCACCTGGGAGATCTGCTTACAGAAGCAACCAGTAAGGGCTGTTCTGGTCCAGACCGGCAACCGCATATTATATATTTTTCATTCTGTTTATTTGTAGATGAGAGAGAACATATATAATGAGCTGCATTGTAGAGACTTCAATTAAAAACAGAGTGGGGTTCTGTTCATTCCAGGAAAGAGACTTGGGTGGGAAAAAAATAGGAAGCAAGAATTAGTAAGCCCAAGTCCATTTGTTTTGATTATTAGTAGGACTAGTGTGTGTTAGTAAATTACTTAAATGAACATTATGCAACCTAAAATATTGCATTAATAGTCAACGTTATTAGATGTTTTATTTGATTTATTAGGATCCCCATTAGCCGACGCCAATGGCAACAGTTAGTCTTACTGATCATTATCATAAATCTGTGTTTCAATGGCTATATAAACACCTCATATACGACAACAACACACTCACACGAGCCTATCCTGAAGAAAGAAAGATACAAATCCATATACTATGTGTTGGTGTTTCGTGCAAGGCTCCAGTGTTTACATTGCATATACAGTCGGTTCATTTGTAGGGGGCAGCTTCGTGATGTTATCACATACTGCAGATCACTTTGTTTTGCCCCCACCGTTGAAGTGTTTTTCAGCTAACCCAAACACGGTCTGTATAGTAACAGTGATATTATCTAGGTCTACCTGCGCACATGGGCCAGGGCCCACCTGCGGGGCTCCGTCACAGGTATGGAGATGTTTTACCTCGTCTGCACGAACGGGCCCGGAGCGGGGGAGGGAGAGAGAGAGGGAGAGGGGGAGGGAGGCGGAGGGAGTGAGTGAGAGAAGAAGGGAAGGGATGGTTTTATTAGCTAACACGCATGATGCTGTTGAGGCAGGTCGAGCCTGCAGACTCACTTTGGTTACTTTTCATCGGGTCGTTTTTCTCTCCCTCAACGGACTCCCTGTAATGAATCAGATGTCTGGGTTGGATAGGCACGCAAGGGCCAGGTTCAACACCTTCTGTTTGGATAGTTGCCTCATCAGGTGTGTTACTGTATAAATAGTTACCGGGTGTTTTTACATAACATAACACTTTTCCAGGGAAAGGTCCATTAAAGTGAAGCGTTGCGGTCAAGGCACGTATCCTGACTTGAAAGGAGATGGCAGACAGATAGATTGCATAGCAGCAATTATGGTTAGATCTTTTGTATAATTGGAGATCGTTTTGATTTAAATATAGCAGAAGCATATAAACCATCTCATCGACATTTGATTCTATAAATACCACCTCTCACCTCTCAGTGAACTGACAGGCTACATGTAGGCCTAATTGTTATTTTCTTCATTCCACTGTTGTAAATCAGTCTTCAGCAAAATCATTCCTTTATGCAACATTCTGCAATATCTCTTGAGGGATGTTTAACAAGTCCTCTGTATTTGAATTGGGGAATAATGCTAAAATTAAATGTAGGCCTACATAGAAATCCTCAATATACAAGAATCATTGTACACCATGCATGTTGCTGAGTGAGTGAAAACATGGTGTATTTCTGATCCAAACATTCCAGACATCCCTGCTTTTCATGATGCAGGTGTTGCAATTAAAACACTAACATCCCCTTCCTCTCTTTCCTCCTCTTCCTTCTGGTCTGTCTGTCAGCATGTCTGTCTCCATGACAACCTCACCTGTTCTTCAGGTATGTGAAGGGGGATTCAGGTGCTTAATGATGTCTGAGACTTAACGACTTACGGTGAGGTCTGCACCTACTTCAGTCTGACCTTTCTTCTTCGTCCTCCAGTGAGACGTACTTCCAGTGTGTGTGTGTGTGGGGGGGGGTTGACCAGGTCCATCCATGGTCGCTGGGCTGGCTACTGGGTACTATACTGTAAAACCACCAGCCGTCCACCTGCTATTTGCGCCCAGAGATCAATGCTGGCTTCCCTGGAGCGAACACACTGTCCCTGCCACAGAACACACACACATACACACACACAGTCCCCGCTACAGACCACAGCCCTGGAAGAGATTAGGCCCTGTTTCCGATCGCACTTCCTTCCGATGCTTAATTATATGAATATAGGAAATAAAACTGGATCAATATCTAATAGCACTAACTCCAAACAGTAGCATCTGCTAAGGAGGTTCAGGGTGTTTCTAATTGCACTTGCATTACCAATGAAACATGTTACAACTCAAAGCAGAAAGATGAACAAGATCAACTTTTTTAGAAATTTCTATTAAAAACGTTTCATTCTGTAAACTTTTTATGAATGAAACTAAATGTTTATGTATATGTTAAGGCCTGAGGAAAACACACACACCAGTCTTGACTGGCCTTAGCCCTGTTGACCTTAGTGTAAAGGTAAATGATGAACCTCCTCCTTCACTAAATACCATATCTTAAACAGTCCTGCTCGGGTTGATTTACAGCTTTCCCAAGTTTTGTGTGTGTGTGTGTGTGTGTGTGTGTGTGTGTGTGTGTGTGTGTGTGTGTGTGTGTGTGTGTGTGTGTGTGTGTGTGTGTGTGTGTGTGTGTGTGTGTGTGTGTGTGTGCGTGTGCGTGTGTGTGTGCGTGTGTGTCTTGTGTGGGTTCTGGGGGGCCCTGACTTGCTACCACACGCCTTGGAGGCCAATGAAGAGTAGGAAGGCGGCTCTGATGTCAATGTGATTTACTGTTCTGACTGACCTGATTATGCAGTCAACAGTTGTTGTATACCAGGTGTACCAGACCTGCTAGACTGTCTGTGGTCTGTGGTTTGTGTCAAGCGCATTATTGCAGAATGAATCTGTTTGGAAAACAGTATGCTGCAAGGTCCTGTACAGAAGAGCAAAAAACAAATGAAGAAATAAGTCAGGACACAAACCACTGGCAGTTGCTCTGATACATAAGCAGTTGAAACAAAGGTGAGATATAAATAAAGTGAAGATTGATGTTATCACCTTGCAGCTCTGTGCGTGTTTGCTGGCTTGTATCAGTCAGCCAATTCCCAGACTTGTTTTAAGCATTAATGCTTTAATTGCAGATAGATATGACCCTCTGGCTAGGTGTGTTCCCCCTCCCGGTCAGGCAGTGTGTAAAATTAGCGTTCGGGAGCCCCGTTGTCAGGGAACGTAGAGGGAGGGAACCAAAGCATCTCGTGCAAACCACTATGCGTGAGTGGAGTGTTTTGGATCCTATTTCAAGTTTAGACAGAAAAGGTCTGAACGACTGCCAGGTAAACAGCTCGCGGCAGGCAGGCGGGCAGTCAGGCAGGCATGGGGAGCATACAGCAAGTATTGATTTGGCCCTGTGTTTATGCTAACATAAAAAACAGCCTACAGCGCTGTTGAATGGAGGTAGGTAGGTCATATCACACATATCAGCCGCTCTGTCATAGAGATAACACAAAGCGTTCATAGCGAGGATCACTCATAACTGGCTTTCTTCTTTTGTACTGTTGGGGTAAATGCCAAATGGCACCCTATTCCCTATATAGTGCACTACTTTTGAACAGATCCAGCATTTTATCATAATAGGGTGCCATTAGGGACACAGCCCCCCCATAGTGGAGTTGCTGAGCGTGCGAGGGGGCTCAGTAGCGTGTGAAGAACAGAAAGCATAGAGATAGCAGGCGGCAGTTTAAGATGGATGGGTGTGTGATCCCGCGCTGCCCGCATGGACAGGGCAGGAGTCATTAAGTAGAACGTGGGAACAGAACAGTAACATTTACGGGCAGAGGCATTAAGTGGCTGGCCTTGTGGGGCTTATCGTTTCTCCTTTACCTCTTGATGGGCTTTTTGTTGTATTTTCTTTTTTTGTAAGATTATATTTTATTTTTCAAACAATATTAACAAATACAGACAAAAGACAACAGACAGATGCACAAAAACATCACACCTGTAGTCATTTGATTAGATGTTCAGGAGTCTTATGGCTTGGGGGTAGAAGCTGTTTAGAAGCCTCTTGGACCTAGACTTGGCACTCCGGTACCGCTTGCCATGCGGTAGCAGAGAGAACAGTCTATGACTAGGGTGGCTGGAGTCTTTGTCCATTTTTAGGGCCTTCCTCTGACACCGCCTCGTATAGACGTCCTGGATGGCAGGAAGCTTGACCCCAGTGATGTACTGGGACGTACGCACTACCCTCTATAGTGCCTTGCAGTCGGAGGCCGAGCAGTTGCCATACCAGGCAGTGATGCAACCAGTCAGGATGCTCTTGATGGTGCAGCTGTAGAATCTCTTGAGGATCTGAGGACTCATGCCAAATCTTTTCAGTCTCCTGAGGTTTTGTCGTGACCTCTTCACGACTGTCTTGGTGTGCTTGGACCATGTTAGTTTGTTGGTGATGTGGACGCTAAGGAACTTGAAGCTCTCAACCTGCTCCACTACAGCCCCGTCGATGAGAATGGGGGCGTGCTCAGTCCTCCTCTTCCTGTAGTCCACAATCATCTCCTTTGTCTTGATCACGTTAAGGGAGAGGTTGTTGTCCTGGCACCACACAGCCAGGCCTCTGACCTTCTCCCTATAGGCTGTCTCGTCGTTGTCGGTGATCAGGCCTACCACTGTTGTGTCATTGGCAAACTTAATGATAGTGTTGGAGTTGTGCCTGGCCATGCAGTCATGAGTGAACAGGGAGTACAGGAGGGGACTGAGCACGCACCCCTGAGGGGCCACCGTGTTGAGGATCAGCATGGCGGATGTGTTGTTACCTATCCTTAGCACCTGGGGGCGGCCCGTCAAGAAGTCCAGGATCCAGTTGCAGAGGGAGGTGTTTAGTCCCAGGGTCCTTAGCTTAGTGATGAGCTTTGAGGGCACTATGGTGTTAAATGCTGAGCTGTAGTCAATGAATAGCATTCTCACATAGGTGTTCCTTTTGTCCAGGTTGGAAAGGGCAGTGTGGAGTGCAACAGAGATTGCATCATCTGTGGATCTGTTGGGGCGGTATGAAAATTGGAGTGGGTCTATGGTTTCTGGGACGATGGTGTTGATGTGAGCCATGACCAGCATTTCAAAGCACTTCATGGCCACAAATGTGAGTGCTACAGGTAAGTAGTCATTTAGGCAGGTTACCTTAGTGTTCTTGGTCACAGGGACTATGGTGGTCTGCTTGAAACATGTTGGTATTACAGACTCAGACAGGGAGAGGTTGAAAATGTCAGTGAAGAACCTTGCCAGTTGGTCAGCGCATGCTCGGGGTACACGTCCTGGTAATCCGTCTGGCCCTGCGGCCTTGTGAATGTTGACCTGTTTAAAGGTCTTACTCACATCGGCTGCGGAGAGCGTGATCACACAGTCATCCAGAACACCTGATGCTCTCATGCATGTTTCAGTGTTACTTGCCTCAAAGTGCCCATATTAGTTATTTAGCTCGTCTGGTAGGCTCGTGACACTGGGCAGCTTGCGGCTGTGCTTCACTTTGTAGTCTATAATAGTTTACAAGCCCTGCCACGTCCGAAGAGTGTCGGAGCCAATGTTGTACGATTCGATCTTAGTCCTGTACTGACGCTTTGCTTGTTTGATGGTTTGTCAGAGGGCATAGCGGGATTTCTTTGCCATATGCCTCAAATTGCGCCAATCTCTTTTTCTCTGTCACTCACACCTTTTAAATATTTAAATAATAATGCATTTGATTTTTCCACTCTCTTAACGATGGAGAATCATTTGATTTCCAGTTTTTAAGTATACGTTTTTTCCTAAAATGATTGACAAGAAAAGTATTGCCCAACCCATTGGGTATCTCACTATACCCTCATATGCCATGTCTTGAAATATGCAGATAGACGGATTAAAAGCACATTTACATTTTTGTTGTCTTTTCATGCAGACAAAAGATCAGCATCTCTGACTTCAAGGTTCAGCAAGTCCTCTTATGTAAGGTCACCCCTAAACTGCACACATCTGTCCTGCCAACCCCTGGAATAGCCACGCCATTGAATGTGCCAGAGAAGAGAAGCCAGGAGAAGAAAGCGAAGAGAAGATAAGTTTTACCATTATTGTCCATGCACTGGAACACATGAAGGACTCTGGAATGACCCTTATGCGTCACCTTACCGTCGTCAGTGTGCCTTCTTGGTTTTCAGCAAGGGGAACGGCTGCTGTAACACCTTTCACCTGTGCTTCACCTGTGTTTCACCTCTCCCCTTAATGACTTTAATTATACCCTTGCTTGCTGGGTTCATGTATTTATGCATCTCTTTTTGTCCTCTGTTGGTTTGGCAGGGCGGGAACATCACCTCAGGTAAGAACGCAGGGGAACCCAGAATAAACGAGTCTTGGCACACACACACACACTGGCATAGCCCTCTCTGCCAATTGATTGCAGGAGATAACCTGACTCGGGCTCTCTCACGTAACAGTTCCTCATTTCATATTTATATTTATTTATAGTGGTGGAGATGAAAGCTGTGTATGAAGACTTCTCAAAGCCTTATCCAAGACAATGCCAGTGTGCTGTGTTTATGCTCAACAAACCACATTTCTCAAAGCCTTATCCAAGATAATGTCAGTGTGCTGTGTGTGATGGCATTTGTTACATGGGTGTGAGTCTTTTTGAGCAACACGACAACAACCGAAGTACTCATGATACATCTCAGCTTTGACAAACAACATCCTCTTATGTCAGGTCGTAGTAAGAAAATAGTGAGAATGTTTGCTTTGCAGACGTTATTTCCCCTTTTATAGTGCTGGACATACTGTACATTACATCAACCTGTGTTGCGGCCTAGTAAAGTAATAGAGGCCTGGTCTGCTTACAGTGGCATATACATACTGTATATATATTTATTTTTTGTATTTTACCTCCTTTTTCTCACCAATTTTGATCTTGTCTCATCGCTGCAACTCCCCAACAGGCTCGGGAGGCGAAGGTCGAATCATGCGTCCTCTGAAACATGACCCGTCTAACCGTGCTTCTTAACACCCGCCCGCTTAACTCGGAAGCCAGTCACACCAATGTATCAGAGGAAACACCGTTCAACTGACAACCGAGGTCAGCCTGCAGGCGCACCTCCTGCCACAAAGAGTCGCTAGAGCAAGATGAGCCAAGTAAAGCCCCCCCGGCCAAACCCTTCCCTAACCCGGACGACACTAGGCCAACTGTGCACCGCCCTAATGGGACTCCTGATCACGGCCGGTTGTGATACAGCCCGGGATCAAACCTGGGTCTGTAGTGACGCCACTAGCACTGTGATGCAGTGCCTTAGAGCACTGCACCACTCGGGAGGCCCATACATATCTTTATTATTATGATGACAGACAGACAGTGTGCTCACATCCTTCACATGCACTCTTAGAAAAAAGGTACTATCTTGAACCTAAAAGGGTTCTTCAGCTGTTCCCATAGGAGAAACCTTTTTGGTTCCAGGAATAACCCTTTTGGGTTCCAGGACGAACCCTCTGTGGAAAGGGTTCTACATAGCACCCAAATGGGTTCTACCTGGAACGAAAAAGGGTTCTTCAAAAGGGTTCTCCTGAATAGCAATTTTTTTTCTAAGAGTGTATAGTATCCACCATTACTGCACAGTCAAATAAGACCATCTTTTGAAGGGTGAGGACAAAAGGCATCATGCTAGAGCATATAGACATACACACATACAGTACCTTCAGAAAGTATTCACACGATCACACCCCTTAGCTTTTTCCAAATTGTGTTGTGTTACAGCCTGGATTTAAAATGGATTACATTTAGATTTTTTTGTCACTGGCCTACACACGATACCCCATAATATCAAAGTGGAATTATGTATTATGTATTTTTACACATTTTTACAAATTACAGTTTTTTCCAACTGCTTACACACGTTTTCAAAACTCTACACACAATTCCCAAAACTGCACACACAAAATGCAAAATGCCTCACATCTCCTTCAAAATGTAACACTGCATTCAAAATGCCATAAACACATGTCAGAATGAAGCATTTGCATCAAATGGCAAACACTGCTTTCATAATAGTACATTTATGGATACACCATGTAAACACTGCTGTTCTAAATCTAAAGCTCTTTGGTCTTTCATAGGTTTATAGCTACATTTCAATACAATGTTCTACAGTGAAAGTAATCTGCTGAGAGGGGTAACAAGTACACTGTAAACACCAATGCAATGTAGAAACAGAAAACATTTATTAGGCCAAACATTACTGTTGTATACAGTAGCATACAACAAAACCATAAACATATGTAAACCAAAAGTATATTCTTTAGAATACAGTAAAGAACACGGGGAGGCAGTCCAGGAATTGATAGGGGGCGGGCAGTCACCAGTGCTAAGCTACGCTTCATCTCTTCTCCGGCCTGCGTCTGGCCACAATACTTCGTCCACATCACAAGATACGTTTTCTCTTGCCAAACATCGAGGGAAGTATCTCCTAGCATGGCGTATCCAACCTTGGACAGAGGCAACCTCTATGTCCCCACATACGTCCTCCATTGCCTGGAGAAGCGGCATGCGGGCATAGGGTTGGCGATCATACACTTTCCAGCGCCAGGCTGAGAAGAATTCCTCTATGGGATTTAGAAAAGGTGAATATGGGGGTAGGTACAAAACTACAAAATTGTGGATGGGTGGCATACCAGTTTTGGACCAGAACAGCCCGGTGAAAACTAACATTGTCCCATAAAACCACAACTCTAGCAGGCTCCTGATCTGGATCAGGGACAAGCATTGTGTAAATTGCATCCAGAAAAGTGAGCATATGGCAAGTGTTGTACGGACCCAGTGTGGCATTGTGATGGAGGACCCCATTTTGAGTGATGGCAGCACACATAGTTATATTACCCCCACGCTGTCCAGGGACATTGGTAATCGCCCTCTGTCCTATTACATATCTTCCGCGGCGCCTGGTTTTGGTGAGGTTGAAGCCAACCTCATCCACATAAATAAATTCATGGCGAATTACATGGGCATCCAGCTCCAATACTCTCTGTAACAGACAAAAGGATATACAGATGAGTAAATATGGTATGTCTGAAGTACTGGAAGTAGTGCTGCATACATACCTCTACAAAGTCACATCGCATATTCTTGACTCTGTCAGAGTTTCTCTCAAATGGCACCTTGTAAAGTTGTTTCATCGTCACTCGGTGCCGTTGGAGGATGCGTTGTATGGTCGACAGGCTTACAGCATTGATGTTGTTAAATATGGTGTCATTATTCAAGATATGCTCTCTTATCTCCCGAATCCTAATTGCATTGTTGGCCAAAACCATATTTATAATTGCAGTCTCTTGTACATCTGTAAACAAGCGTCCTCGTCCTCCATGATGTCTTTGCCTTTCCACTCTATACAGAATTCAAACACAGTATGTGTTCAGCATAGGAACTGTAAACAATGTACAAAAACATGTAGTACAGCATGATAACCAACCTCATTCATTCAATGCAGTGCAGTAAATGGATGGCTTAGAGTTACAAATGTTTATGCAATACTATGCAGTCGTACGTATTTTACAGTACATTACTGTAATGCTAAAATAGTCATTAGATAGTTGCATACCTGTTCTCATTTCTGAAGGTTCGAATTATGTAAATCGACTCAAGTTGGGCTGGACTCTTAGTCCAGCCTCTCTCATGGTCAAACCGTGGTTGATCACATGATCAACAAGTGTTGCCCTAATCTCATCAGAGATGGCTCTCCTTCCTTCTCTTCTTTGCCCTCGTCCTCTTCTTCCTCTTCCTCCTACTCCTCTTGCTCTCTGTCCATTGTTGGCATCCATTGTTCAAAACAGGTAATCTGACCTTTGACCTATTTATAGGCCTATACTACAGTAAAGCAGTGATTGGTTAGTGATCAGTTAAGCTATTAGTGTTTGCACATGTGAGGAGTGTGTGTGACCTGGTGAATAAGTGTAGCATTTTGATTGGTTGTGTTTGGAAAAGGAAAGCAAGTCACTTCCTGTTAGGTTTTTGTGTTTTAGGTAGAGAATTGTGTGTAGTGTTTTGAAAAAAGTGTTTTATGCAATTGACAACTGAGTCAAAGGCTGAGAAATAGCTTATGGTTTTGGATATTTGGTGTGTAGTTTTGCACTTTGAGTGAGAGGTTTCAAAAATCGTGTGACATGAAAAGATTTTGTGTGTAAGCAGTTGGAAAAAACTGTAATAAAAAATGAAAGGCTGAATGTCTTTAGTCAATAAGTATTCAACCCATTTGTTATGGCAAGCCTAAATAAGTTCAGGAGTAAAAATGTACTTAACAAGTAACATAATAAGTTGCATGGACTCTGTAATAGTGGTTAA